>NC_057801.1:778893916-779171008 GCF_018294505.1 Triticum aestivum
ATCCAATACCTTGTTCAATCTCGTTACCGGCAAGTCACTTTACTCGTTCCGTAACACATCATCCCGTGATCAACTCCTTGGTCACATTGCGCATATGATGATGTCCTACCGAGTGGGCCCAGAGATACCTCTCCGTTTACACGGAGTGACAAATCCCAGTCTCGATCCGCATAAAACAATAGATACTTTCGGAGATACCTGTAGTGCACCTTTATAGTCACCCAGTTACGTTGTGACGTTTGATACACCCAAAGCACTCCTACGGTATCCAGGAGTTACACGCTCTCATGGTCAAAGGAAGAGATACTTGACATTGGCAAAGCTCTAGCAAACGAACTACACGATCTTTGTGCTAGGCTTAGGATTGGGTCTTGTCCATCACATCATTCTCCTAATGATGTGATCCCGTTATCAACGACATCCAATGTCCATAGCCAGGAAACCATGACTATCTGTTGATCACAACGAGCTAGTCAACTAGAGGCTCACTAGAGACATATTGTGGTCTATGTATTCACACGTGTATTACGATTTCCGGATAATACAGTTATAGCATGAATAAAAGACAATTATCATGAACAAGGAAATATAATAATAACACTTTTATTATTGCCTCTAGGGCATATTTCCAACAGTCTCCCACTTGCACTAGAGTCAATAATCTAGTTCACATCGCCATGTGATTAACACTCACAGGTCACATCGCCATGTGACTAATACCCAAGAGTTTACTAGAGTCAGTAGTCTAGTTCACATCACTATGTGATTAACACTCAATGAGTTTTATGTTTGATCATGTTGCTTGTGAGAGAGGTTTTAGTCAACGGGTCTGAACCTTTCAGATCCGTGTGTGTTTTACAAATCTCTATGTCATCTCCTAGATGTAGCTACCACGCTCTATTTGGAGCTAATCCAAATAACTGTTCTACTTGGAGCTATTCTAAATTGTTGCTCCATTATATGTATCCGGTATCTCTACTCAGAGCTGTCCGGATAGGTGTTAAGCTTGCATCGACGTAACCCTTTACGACGAACTCTTTTACCACCTCCATAATCGAGAAAAATTCCTTAGTCTACTAGTTACTAAGGATAACTTTGACCGCTGTCCTGTGATCCATTCTTGGATCACTCTTGTACCCCTTGACTGACTCATGGCAAGGCACACTTCAGGTGCGGTACACAGCACAGCATACTATAGAGCCTACGTCTGAAGCATAGGGGACGGCCTTCGTCCTTTCTCTCTCTTCTGCCGTGGTCGAGCTTTAAGTCTTAACTTCGTACCTTACAACTCAGGCAAGAACTTCTTCTTTGACTGATCCATCTTGAACACCTTCAAGATCATGTCAAGGTATGTGCTCATTTGAAAGTACTATTAAGCATTTTGATCTATCCTTATAGATCTTGATGCTCAATGTTCAAGTAGCTTAATCCAGGTTTTCTATTGAAAAACACCTTTCAAATAACCCTATATGCTTTCTAGAAATTCTACATCATTTCTGATCAACATATATTCATCAGAAATTCTATAGTACTCCCACTCACTTCTTTGGAAATACAAGTTTCTCATAAACTATGTACAAACCCAAAAACTTTGATCATCATCAAAGCATACATTCCAACTCCGAGATGCTCACTCCAGTCCTTAGAAGGATTGCTGGAGCTTTGCATACTTATTAGCATCTTTCGGGATTGACAAAACCTTCCGGTTGTATCACATACAACCTTTCCTCAAGAAAATTGTCGAGGAAACAATGTTTTGACATCCTATCTACAAGATTTCATAAATAATGCAGTAACTGCTAATCCAATTCCAACAGACTCTTAGCATCGCTACGAGTGAGAAAACCTCACCGCAATCAACTCCTTGAACTTGTTGGAAAACATCTTAACGACAAGTCGAGCTTTCTTAATGGTAATTCTTACCATCATTGTCTGTCTTCCTTTTAAAATCCATCCGTACCCAATGGTCTTACGACCATCAAGTATTTCTTCCAAAGTCATGGATCCGTTCTCGGATTTTATGGCCTCGAGCCATTTATCGGAATCCGGGCCCACCATCGCTTCTCCATAACTCGTAGGTTCATTGTTGTCCAGCAACATGACTTCCAAGACAGGATTACGTACCACTCTGAAGTAGTACGTATCCTTGTCATCCCACGAGGTTTGGTAGTGACTTGATCCGAAGTTTCATGATCAATATCATAAGCTTCCACTTCAATTGGTGTAGGTGCCACAGGAACAACTTCCTGTGCCCTGCCACACACTAGTTGAAGAGACGGTTCAATAACCTCATCAAGTTTCCACCATGCTCCCACTCAATTCTTTCGAGAGAAACTTTTCCTCGAGAAAGGACCTGATTCTAGAAACAATCCCTTATTGCTTTCGGATCTGAGACAGGAGGTATACCCATCTGTTTTGGGTGTCCTATGAAGATGCATTTTATCCGCTTTGGGTTCGAGCTTATCAATCCTGAAACTTTTTCACATAAGCGTCGCAGCCCCAAACCTTTAAGAAACGACAACTTAGGTTTCTCTAAACCATAATTCATACGGTGTCATCTCAACGGAATTACGTGGTGCCCTATTTAAAGTGAATGTGGTTGTCTCTAATGCTTAACCCATGAACGATAGTGGTAATTCCATAAGAGACATCATGGTACGCACCATATCCAATAGGGTGCAACTATGATGTTCGGACACACCATCACACTATGGTGTTCCAGGCGGTATTAATTATGAAACAATTTCCACAATGTATTAATTGTGTGCCAAAACTCGTAACTCAGATATTCATCTCTATGATCGTATCATAGACATTTTATCCTCTTGTCACAATGATCTTCTACTTCACTCTGAAATTACTTGAACCATTCAATAATTCAGAGTTGTGTTTCATCAAGTAAATATTCTCAACATCTACTCGAATCATCTGTGAAGTAAGAACATAACGATATTCACTGCATGCCTCAGCATTTATTGGACTGCACACATCAAAATGTGTTACTTCCAACAAGTTGCTATCTTGTTCCATCTTATTGAAACTGAGGCTTTTCAGTCATCTTGCCCATGTGGTATGATTTGCATATCTCAAGTGATTCAAAATCAAGTGAGTTTAAACAGTCCATTTGCATGGAGTTTCTTCATGCATATATACCAATAGGCATGGTTCGTATGTCTCAAACTTTTCAAAAACGAGTGAGTCCAAAGATCCATCAACATGGAGCTTCTTCATGCATTTTATACCGATATGACTTATGTGGCAGTGCCACAAATAGGTGGTACTATCATTACTATCTTTTGGCATGAACATGTGTATCACTACGATCGAGATTTCAATGAACCATTCATTTTAGGTGCAAGACCATTGAAGGTATTATTCAAATAAATAGAGTAACCATTATTCTCTTTAAATGAATAACCATATTGCGATAGACATAATCCAATCATGTCTATGCTCAACGCAAACACCAAATCTCGATGGTAGAGGGAGCGCGTGATGCTTGATCATATCAACATTGGAAACACTTCCAACACATATCGTCAGCTCACCTTTAGCTAGTCTCCGTTTATGCCGTAGCTTTTATTTCGAGTTACTAACACTTAGCAACCGAACCGGTATCTTATACCCTGGTGTTACTAGGAGTACTAGTAAAGTACACATTAACATAATGTATATCCAATATACTTCTATCGACCTTGCCAGCCTTCTCATCTACCAAGTATCTAGGGTAATTCTGCTCTAGTGACTGTTCCCCTTATTACAGAAGCACTTAGTCTCAGGTTTGGGTTCAACCTTGGGTTTCTTCACTGGAGCAGCAGCTGATTTGCCGTTTCATGAAGTATCCCTTCTTGCCCTTGCCCTTCTTGAAACTAGTGGTTTCACCAACCATCAACAATTGATGCTCCTTCTTGATTTCTACTTTCGCGGTGTCAAACATCGTGAATACCTCAAGGATCATCTTATTTATCCCTGATATGTTATAGTTCATCACGAAGCTCTAGCAGCTCGGTGGCAATGACTTTGGGGAAACATCACTATCTCATCTGGAAGATCAACTCCCACTCGATTCAAGTGATTGTCGCACTCAGACAATCTGAGCACAAGCTCAACGATTAAGCTTTTCTCCCTTAGTTTGCAGGCTAAGAAAATCGTCGGAGGTCTTATACCTCTTGACATGGGCACGAGCCTGAAATCCCAATTTCAGCCCTCGAAACATCTCATATGTTCCGCGACGTTTCGAAAACGTCTTTGGTGCCTCTACTTAAACCATTTAACTGAACTATCACGTAGTTATCAAAACGTGTATGTTCGATGTTCGAAACATCCACAAACGACGTTTGGGGTTTAGCACACTAAGCAGTGCATTAAGGACATAAGCGTTCTAGTGTCCGCATAATCGCTACTGTCAACTTTCAACTATAATTTCTCTGGTCATCTATAGCGCGAGCTACGACATAATTTGCAAAAGGTCTTTTGACTATGTTCAGTATAATTAAGTTCATCTTATGAACTCCCACTCAGATAGACATCCCTCTGGTCATCTAAGTGATCACATGATCCGAGTCAACTAGGCCGTGTCCGATCATCACGTGAGACGGACTAGTTAACGTCGGTGAACATCTTCTTGTTGATCGTATCTACTATATGACTCATGCTCGACCTTTCGGTCTCCGTGTTCCGAGGCCATGTCTGCACATGCTAGGCTCGTCAAGTTAACCCTAAGTGTTTTCGCTGTGTAAAACTGTCTTACACCCGTTGTATGTGAACGTAAGAATCCATCACACCCGATCATCACGTGGTGCTTAGAAGCGACGAACTGTAGCAACGGTGCACAGTTAGGGGAGAACACTTCTTGAAATTTTGTAAGGGATCATCTTATTTACTACCGTCGTCCTAAGTAAACAAGATGCATAAACATGATAAACATCACATGCAATCAAATAGTGACATGATATGGCCAATATCATTTTGCTCCTTTTGATCTTCATCTTCGGGGCTCCATGATCATCTTGTCACCGGCACGACACCATGATCTCCATCATCATGATCTCCATCATCGTGTCTTCATGAAGTTGTCACGCCAACGACTACTTCTACTTCTATGACTAACGCGTTTAGCAATAAAGTAAAGTAGTTTACATGGCGTTCTTCAATGACACGCAGGTCATACAAAAAATAAAGACAACTCCTATGGCTCCTGCCGGTTGTCATACTCATCGACATGCAAGTCGTGAATCCTATTACAAGAACATGATCAATCTCATACATTACATATCATTCATCACATTCTTCTTGGCCATATCACATCACAAAGCATACCCTGCAAAAACAAGTTAGACGTCCTCTAATTGTTGTTTGCATGTTTTACGTGGCTGCTATGGGTTTCTAGCAAGAACGTTTCTTACCTACGCAAGACCACAACGTGATATGCCAATTGCTATTTACCCTTCATAAGGACCCTTTTCATCGAATCCGTTCCGACTAAAGTGGGAGAGACTGGCACCCGCTAGCCACCTTATGCACCAAGTGCATGTCAATCGGTGGAACCTGTCTCACGTAAGAGTACGTGTAAGGTCGGTCCGGGCCGCTTCATCCCACAATACCGTCGAAACAAGATTGGACTAGTAACGGTAAGCATATTGAACAACATCAACGCCCACAACTACTTTGTGTTCTACTCGTGCAAAGAATCTACGCAATAGACCTAGCTCTGATACCACTGTTGGGTAACGTAGCAGAAATTCAAAAAAATTTCCTACGAATCACCAAGATCTATCTATGGAGAGACCAGCAACGAGTAGAAAGAGAGTGCATCTACATACCCTTGTAGATTGCTAAGCGGAAGCGTTCAAGTGAACGGGGTTGATGGAGTCGTACTCGTCGTGATTCAAATCACCGATGATCAAGTGCCGAACGGACGGCACCTCCGCGTTCAACACACGTACAGCCCGGTGACGTCTCCCACGCCTTGATCCAGCAAGGAGAGAGGGAGAGGTTGAGAAAGACTCCATCCAGCAGCAGCACAACGGCGTGGTGGTGATGGAGGAGCGTGGCAATCCTGCAGGGCTTCGCCAAGCACCTACGGGAGAGGAGGAGGTGTCACGGGAGGGAGGGAGGCGCCAAGGGCTCAGGTATGGATGCCCTCCCTCCCCTCCACTATATATAGGGGCAGGGGAGAAGGGGGAGGCGCAGCCTTGCCCCCTACTCCAAGAAAGGGGTGCGGCTAAGGAGGGGGGGAGGAGTCCATCCTCCCCAAGGCACCTCGGAGGTGCCTTCCCCCTTTAGGACTCTCCCCTTTTTCCTTTATCTTGGCGCATGGGCCTCTAGGGGCTGGTGCCCTTGGCCCATGTAGGCCAAGGCGCACCCCCTACAGCCCATGTGCCCCCCCGGGGCAGGTGGCCCCACCCGGTGGGCCCCGGGACCCTTCCGGTGGTCCCGGTACAATACCGATGACCCCGAAACTTGTCCCGATGGCCGAAACAGGACTTCCTATATATAAATCTTTACCTCCGGACCATTCCGGAACTCCTCGTGACGTCCGGGATCTCATCCGGGACTCCGAACAACATTCGGTAACCACATACAAGCTTCCTTTATAACCCTAGCGTCATCGAACCTTAAGTGTGTAGACCCTACGGGTTCGGGAGACATGCAGACATGACCGAGACGTTCTCCGGTCAATAACCAACAGCGGGATCTGGATACCCATGATGGCTCCCACATGTTCCACGATGATCTCATCGGATGAACCACGATGTCAAGGACTTAATCAATCCCGTATTCAATTCCCTTTGTCTATCGGTATGTTACTTGCCCGAGATTCGATCGTCGGTATCCAATACCTTGTTCAATCTCGTTACCGGCAAGTCACTTTACTCGTTCCGTAACACATCATCCCGTGATCAACTCCTTGGTCACATTGCGCATATGATGATGTCCTACCGAGTGGGCCCAGAGATACCTCTCCGTTTACACGGAGTGACAAATCCCAGTCTCGATCCGCATAAAACAATAGATACTTTCGGAGATACCTGTAGTGCACCTTTATAGTCACCCAGTTACGTTGGGACGTTTGATACACCCAAAGCACTCCTACGGTATCCAGGAGTTACACGCTCTCATGGTCAAAGGAAGAGATACTTGACATTGGCAAAGCTCTAGCAAACGAACTACACGATCTTTGTGCTAGGCTTAGGATTGGGTCTTGTCCATCACATCATTCTCCTAATGATGTGATCCCGTTATCAACGACATCCAATGTCCATAGCCAGGAAACCATGACTATCTGTTGATCACAACGAGCTAGTCAACTAGAGGCTCACTAGGGACATATTGTGGTCTATGTATTCACACGTGTATTACGATTTCCGGATAATACAGTTATAGCATGAATAAAAGACAATTATCATGAACAAGGAAATATAATAATAACACTTTTATTATTGCCTCTAGGGCATATTTCCAACAGGACCCAGAGGAAAAAAAGGCACGAGTTGGATGGTTGCCGCCACGCCAACTAACCCCACCAATATCAAGATCTCATGGGACAAACATGACCCACGAGAAGACCACAACTCCTCTATATCGCACTGCTATGGAGATCGTTTTTGGTGGACAAATCAATTATCTCTCACATTGCTTCTCGCAAAGAAATAGCTCTCCCGTTGCAACGCACGGGCATATGTTCTAGTCCCCCTCAAGTCTAGATCCATGACGTGTGTTGTCTTCTGTGTCTCCATTAAGTGCAATTCCTTGCTCCACCCCTGCCCCCATGAAGTCACAGCTGGCAGGCCTCCTCTAATAACCAAAACAACCTTTCATTCCCATTCGATTCTCTCATGCTATGCAATGCATTAACCAGCGAAATGTCGATGTTGATAGCAATAGGGGATCTGTTCCTCAACGCCTCGCATTCCAAGTAGGTTGCAACGTCTAACTGCTCTAATCGGGGATGGGGGGCTTACTCACCTGCAGTATGCGAACGATACGATCTTGATGGTGGAGGGATCGGATGAGGACATCCGACACCTCAAGTTCTTGCTCCTGTGCTTCCAGGGAATGTCAGGGCTTATGATAAACTTCGCAAAGAGCGAGGTAATGGTGCTTGGATACTCCATGGAGCAGGCGAATAGTGTAGCCAACCGCCTCAATTGCCGCTTGGGATCATTCCCGACGACCTACCTCGGCATGCCGATTAGAGATGTCCGCCTTCAAGAGAAGGACCTCCGCCCTACGGTCTCCAAGCTCCATTTTCCGGGTGGAACCGTGGCAAGGGCGGTGGCTCTCCAAGGCAGCTCGGGTGGTTCTCATGAACTCATCCCTTATTAGCCTTCTCATGTATATGATGGGATTCTATAGTCTTCATGAATCCCTTCACCAGGAGATTGCCCAATACCTCTTCCGGGTTTTTTTGGGTGGGAGAAAACAATAAGCAGAAATACCACATGGTTAAGTGGTCTGAGATCTGCAAACCCAAGGATCAAGGTGGCCTTGGTGTGATTCCTCGAAGCGCATGAATATCGCCCTTCTCGACAAGTGGTTGTGGCGCATTGAGACTAGTGCCGGTGGGCTGTGGTTGGATATTATCTGTGCAAAGTATTTGCGTGGACAACCACTAGACTTTGCCCCCAGGGTTGGGGGGGGGTCCTAGTTCTGGTAGTCAATAATTCAACTGCTACCGGTCCTCCGGATCGGCACATCAATTGCTGTGGGCTCGGGTTCTAATTCATTATTCTGGCTGGATTGATGGTCAGGAACCAGACCGTTCGCGGAAAGGTTCTATGCCCTATTCTCGATCTGATCCCACCCACATCTTTCGGTGGAAGAAGCCCTTCAGGACCTTGGTACCATCTCCTTTCGTCGCACCTTTGGGGGCCTTAAGAGATCGCAGTGGGACGAGCTTTTGGAATGCATAGCTTTGCACAACCCCTCGACCGAACCTGACTCTGTGACCTGGCACCTTGAGTCGAGTGGCTCATTCTCGACTAAGTTCCTATACCGGGCTATCTTGCCGACAACGGGTCCCAATGAACTTACGGATCTTTGGGAAATCAAGTTAGAAGATACGTATCTTCATGTGGCAATGGTTTCGTGGCCGTCTGCCCTCGGGCACGGAAGTCCAGAAGCGGAATGGCTCCGGTGATGGCCGATGCCCCCCTATGTGACGTCCCGGAAGACTCTAACCATATCTTCTTCCAATGCCCGTCGGCGCGATTCTTATGGAGTTGCTTCTGGGACGTCGTGGGTGGATCTTGGTCCCATGATAACCCCCTTGACCTATTTAGGGAGGTTTTAGATCCCCCCTATGAGTAGGCTGTCCCTTTGGGTCGTAGTGGGCACCCTGCCATGGACCCTCTGGAACTGTCGCAATAAATTAGTGCTCGAGCACGTCATTCCTTGCCGTGTCACTGACGCCGTCTTTAAAATGTGTGGATTTATACAGCTCTCGAGACCACTTAGCAAGCGGCGCGATTGTGGCTACATCGACTCCATCGTCGCCGGTCTTGGTTCTTCGGCTGCTGCGATGTCCCCGCCGTCTCCACCACCGCCACCGGAGCCCGACTAGAGTTTCAGTCCTTGTAGTTGGGGCTTGTTTTGGCTGTGCCCCCAGCCGGACCTCCTTTATTTGCTTTTTGTACTTTGCACTATGCTAGCCTTTGTTGTTGGATGCTTGGCGGTTGTGCTTTATAATATAAAGCGGGGAAACCTTTTTTCGTAACTACTCTAATCGGCATTGCATTGTTCTCAAAACATTCTCAATTTGATCCTTATTAAAAGTAGAGGCACTAGTGGAGTGCCTTGTTTTTATGATAGCCCAAGGCCAATGTTGGTAGGTTTGGTGGACGAAGTAGCCATAGAGAACCTATCAACATCAAATTACGACCATACCTTACCTTGTAGTAAAATGTAATGTCTCACGCAATTAAGATCCATACATGCACTCCAATCATGTGACAACAGTTGTGTGCGCCAGGCCAATGCTGCCCACGCGCTGTGAATGCATATACTCCGTCTAGGTGAGTAAGTCATCTTAGATTGTGCACCGTGACCAAGGAGGAGGGGAAAACGAGAGACCTTAATGTTTATTTGCTAATTAATAGCATTGCATGCAATGAACTAACCACTGCATGTCGTGTTTGGTAGTCTCAAGTCATTAAAAAAATGCACACCCCTAGTCTCTTATTGGTCGATATGTGAAGAAACAAGAAACGAGGTAGAAGTTAATGCACCGCGCCTAAGTATTTTGGGATTATTTGGTTTTCGTAAGATGACTTACACACCTAGACGGAGGGAGTAATAGATATCACATGGATGACACAGGCGAGGCAAGAGAAATGAGTTGGGGAATACTTGGTGCTTGGTTGCTTCGCACAGCTGTGTGTGGTTGTGGGCTGGTCGCTGGTGTGGTGTGTGGATGTGCGTGTCAACCTAACAAAACAAAAGATAAACAAAATGAAAAAAACACCCCTTGCTCCCTCATGATGAAAATTTTCACCACATAATTAAATCCTCAGTCCAAGCTCCGCGAAAAGCATTATCAAGCAGAATGCACAACATGTGCCATTTGAGTATGGCAGATCTCATGATTGTGCAAACAGGTTGAGTTTCACTTCTACTTGCAAAAATTAGTCTGTTCATAGGATCACATCAGTAACTACCAGAGCGCACGGATGTATTTACGGGACGAAATGTTCGCAAAATTGGAAGTTAGCGGCTAGGATCTCACAGAAGCTTCACATATTATCACGGAAAAGGCGATGCCGGCAATGCTCATGCAGATGTTCAGTTCAGTTGGCTCTTCATAAAAAAAGTTATCACTAGGACCAGAGGAGCACCAGGGTATACCTTTGAAACTCTAGCTTCTGGACGACAATACCATTCAGCAAAAGCTCCGAGTCGAATACTCCCAAACCAGCAACAATGGAAAATAATTGTGGAATTGGCCCATAAACTCGAGAGATGGAGAAAGCACAGAAGAACTTTGAAGTATGTGGCACCAGTGTACTGGTAAATACCATTCTGAATGAATGGTAAACAGACGCCGCAGTCTTGTTCACAAGAGATTACAAAGGCTATTTCCAAATTCTTATTATTCATCATAGACCATGTGATCTTCTCTAACTGCTGACAAGCCGGCAAAACATACTCAGCATAAAAACAAGTTAAAGAAGCTACATATTTGTGTATACAGGTCCTTAAACTATATCCATAAGAATGGTGCGAGTAATTTCCCTAGTTCTCGGGGATATGGAGGAACCCTAGTAAGGTTATCACTGTTTAGTATTAGGATTTGATATTCTCTTTATATGTTTAGGTTAATAGTAATGGTGTATGTGATATGGGGCTGCTGCACGTATTCACGTATCTGTACTTGGCTCCACCCATAAATAAAATCATGTCGCGTGCTACTCTTCTCTATTATATTCAACTAGCACTGTGGCTCACTCGATGCGCGGGCTAGAACTTTAACAATGTTATTTTTATTATCTTAGGTATTGGTTGATATGCATTTTCAATTGGTTGACTTATAGTCATGAAAGAACTAAATGATGATATTAAGTTTTAAATGTCAAATACAACTTAAGGTGCATTTTTATTTTTTGTGCCTTCCCCACTTCTTTACCTGTCTTGGGATCGGCATTCGCAGTGTTAGGCCCCCTACCCACACTAATGTGCAACAAAGTAAAGAACTGTTGCGGGGATTCATTATAATACTTTTAGATGAAATTCCAATAAAAATTAAAATAGAGAGATAATATAATTTGTATTTGATTAGTATATTATATATATATATATAAGTAGTATTTTTCATGCATGTTGAGCGAAATATAATTTGAATGACTCAAGCTGGGATATGTTCATGTTGAGAGAGAATATAAATAGCAATTTACCTTCATGTCAAGAGAAATATGTAGTGGGGTGGTGAGGTGCATGTCTGGTGATGATGCATGTGTGCATGTTGAGAGAATTGAGATAGCGGGGAGCAACTATTTAGGTGTATAGGATTAGTGTACTTGTGATTATCCATTATTTTCATATTCCCATATTAAGTTTTAATAAATGATTATGAAAATAGTTGTCATTGCATTCTCCATATAAAATATAACGATGTGTGGATCATCTCACTATGTTTTGCCCTGTATAATTAGTTAATTTGCTCCTACAAAGGACAATATAAGCAAACATTTATTTCAATCAACCCCTTCTCACATCTTTACTTGGTTTACTTGGTCAGCCACAAATTTAGTTTACTTAGAAAGACTTGATCCTTTTGGCAAAAGGAAATCAAAGAACTGCATATACCCTACATTTTCATGGATTTTCTTTGCCCATTTAGTGAACATAAACTAACGTAGTAAAGGAAATTATAAACCTGTATGTTTGGACTGCATGCCAGATGAGCACTGCATGAAAAAGGTCAATAACAACACAAATTCTAATTTGCAGAAATCAACACATCTCATAAACCTTACATACCAAAAATGGATAGACGAAAAATATGGTTTGGAAAGGGGGAAGCTTAGAGGATGAAAAATTAGAGGATTGTTGAATCATATAGTTTTCTTAATCATGAGTTTTTCTTCTTCATAAGTCACGAATATAAACTTAGAGGGCATGTACATTGTACACTTGCTGAAAGTCGCACCGACGATCCATGTAGAACTCAATTTTACATTTCATTATTTGAATATAGGAAAAAAATATAATCTTTGAATGTAGTATAACTGACTCATTTATTAATTATACTTTCAGTAGTCCTTCTCCCATCGAATTTTATGTTCATTTTTGCCACCCATGGATCGGTAAAAACTTAAAGTATTTCTTAGAAAATAAGCTCTTTTTATATAACTGGGAGGGGCAATTATGCATACGTATATACAAACTATATTTTACGATAGTGCTTGCTCTTCAAGGTTCTCGGTGAAGAGGTTAAAAATTCTAGTAAAGTTATTGTATAAAGTTCAAGCTTAACCCTATGATATGCATACTTGTTTGTTCACTACTGTGGCGAAGCCAGTGTTTATTTCTCAAAAATATATCCAATAAATATTATACTAATAGCAGACAAAAATAAGAAGCTTCAGACTCTACCTTTTAAGATGAAACTCGCAAATGCTTCCTCAACTATGGTTAGTCATATCTTTGGACTACTAAAATACTATTCACATCATCGCTAGGGACAACTTAGTTTTTTCGGATTAGCAATCATCCATGTAATATTTCCTGAAATTTTTATTAAGTGATATGATCTTAAAATTACTAAACCAACTCGCGGATGCATTAGCAATCTATGTACGCGAAGCAAAAATAAAGAACTGTTGAAATAGAAAATATAAATTAATTATATACTATTACTTTAACATACACACATACACTGCAGCTACCCGCAATGCTAACTGATCGGCTCCCAATCAATCTTCAACACAGACACACACACACTTAAGCTAATCGCAATGCTAATTGATTCCCACGGCCTGCCGGAACTTAAACTACCGATCCACTCCCAATAAATCTTCAACATAGAGACGCATAAAGCAGCCAGCCGCAAAGGCTAATTGATGTGCTAGTTTCCATCAGTGTGCAGGTATGCTTATAACTCGTTCAGTTCTGTGAGGTAGTAGTACATAGAAAATTAGCGTTTCGTTCTTTTTGTCTGCTCGGCGCCTCTGAGGTGACTCGTATATATACTTGTATGTAATTGTAAAAGGAGAAATATGTCCCTATATTACTGTACATTATGCAGATATCATACTTGCATGCCGATGATAAATTGCCTCTTAATGTGCGGATGCATGCAGCTGGGATGGTCATGCTTCTCAGATGTCTACATCATTCAGAAGACTATTTAAGATGTGGAATCATTGGTTGAGCATTCAGGATCCTTTTAGAATGTATTTGCAAAGCGAGCAGTTAATGCCTCATCATGCTTCCATCATACATGTGTTCATGTCAACTACTGCTAAAATTGAAGCATGCAGGGAAGAATTACCTCGGATATGTCCCAGTTCATCCTAGCAAGATGCAGCGGCTAGTGGCGTAAGCTATCTTGGAGCTAGGCACGCAATACTCGCCATGTAGCCGATGTACCTATAGCTTGGCAAGGTCAGGGTCGTTGTGGCCTCGTCTGCTGATGATGCCCGAGCGATTATGAAGACGCATAGGCATCCTTGAAACACCATCACGCAGCCTATGAGTGTAGACGAATATTCCCTCTTGTTTCTACGCTAGGGCACCCGTGATGGCAGCTACACAAGCTGTGTGTCTTGGAGCTTCTCAGTCCCGGATGCATCCGATCATTCCAGCAAGAGAGGAGGTTTCTGCTACCTTATCGCATCTGTCCCCAAAAGATTGTATATGTAATTCTGTTTGGTTTTAGGCTGGAGCGACTCTTTGGAAAGAGACCATGGACATGTCAAGTTTGAGTTTTTTTGGTGAGAGACCATGGTAGGCAAGTTGGGCACTTCGCTTGGTTCCAACTTCCAACAATACCCCATATTGTTTTTTCATCTGAACAACATAATCCTATATATGGTATGGACTCGTGGTGGTTTTTTTTTATCGTCATGGACTCGTGGTGGGTTGACAAAATTCAATATATATCATGCATACAAACAGTATATGTTACTCATATGAAACAGTTACATACTCATAATTTTACGCATATGAAACGGTAATTAACATGCAATTTTCTAGACTATTTCTCTTGCTTCTTATTAACCTGTCGATTACTTTTTATATCAAAATAAACAATAGAGAATTTTATAGACTATTTGTCTTGCTTCCTATTAACCCATCAATTACTTCTTATATATAAATAGATAATAGGGTAGTTACTTTCGTTGAAGAGTCCAATTTATTTCTTTCCTAGGATTGTACGTTGGAAGATGTATCTTTTCTTTCTTATCCAATTTTTTCCCATGCAGCACGTTTAGTTTTCTTTCATACATGTTTTTTTGTTCTTTCCTAGGGGTGTACGTGAGGTGGTGCATGTTATTTGAGTACAAATATTATCTTACCTAGGGCTGTACGTGGGGATGTACCTTTTTTTCCTTCCCAATTTTTTCCCATGAACATATGTGTACGTATACATGTGTCACGTAAGTGCTCCTAGGCCCACCATGTTTTATATATGTTACGTAGATTGAACGGTCACATAATCTCAATTTTAAAAGACCCACCAGATCAAGGGCTAGTATTTTTTAATTAATGTGAGATTTTCTAGACTAATGTGAGATTTTCTAGACTAATTTTCTTGCTTCTGGTTCCACCGTATATTACTTTTAATATATAATAAATAGATAGATTTAGATTTTTGCTGTTACAACCACTCAAGATTTTTATCCGTTTCCACTTATGATTTGGACCATACTTAAAGGGTCGCACTAACTGTCACACGTGTGGCAGGAAGGGAGACGCACCACACGTCTCTAATGTAAACAGATTGACACGTTATCGCATGCATGCATGCAGGAATTTTTTTGGATTTTCAGTTTTTAAAATGTTTTTTCTCTTAAACGAAAAATCCGATTGAAAATCCATTTTCACCATTAAATCCCTCGCGATGAGATCTTCGAAACTAGATCCCATGTTGATATGTTTTGATGAAATTTTTTTTGGATTAAAAGTTGCCATGTCTATTGCATATGAATTGCCATGATGTTTACACTGAAGTTGCCATGATATGTTTCAGCTATTTTTTTCTACATTTAAAAGTAAATTTTGACATTTATAAAACGGGGAATTAAGAAACTAGACTTGCCATGAACCATAAACTAAAATTGCCATGATACATATGCACGTAAAATTGCCATGGTTCATACAAAAAATAATTTTCATGGTCAAAGTACTGGAGTTGCCATCATCAAAATACTAAAATTGCCATGATCTACAAAGTAAAATTGCCACATGGCAACTTTAGTTTAAGCCCTATGGCAACTGCAGTGTAAACATCATGGCAACTTCTGGCAAAAAAATTTCGTCGAAACATATCAACATGGGGTCTAGTTTTGAAGATCTCGTCGAGACGGATTTAATGGTGAAAACGGATTTTTAGTTCGCTTTTTTATTTAGGAGATACAACATTTTTATGCCGAAAACCAAAAAAAATTCTGCTGATGTCATCTATTCATACGTGGCAAAATGAGTGGTGACGGAGGCGTGTGGACGATGTGCAAACGCCCACACGTGTGGGCGTTAACATTTCCGTACTTAAATTCCAGGCATTGTTATTTAAACTCTACAAAAGATAAAGGCTAATTCATGTGCTCCCTGCAGGATCAATACCCTCACTTCGGAAAAGCTACAACTAGACGCGTGCACTTACAGGACATCACTCATGCGCCAGGATCCTCCGCGACCATTGCCGCACCAACATTATCATTCGCTTGCTCGCCAGCGTTTTGTCCCTCCGCGTGCCAATACTTATCGAGGAGTCGGAGATTGTAGCACCGGGCCTCATGTGTGTGCTGGAATGCTGGACCGTCATCACTGGCTGCTTTTTCACCATAACGGCGTTGAAGTGCACCTGCCCTGATCCATGGTGAAGCCAACAAGGACCGGTGGAAGTGGGGATGCCGTCTCATCATCAGACACCTACTCCATCATCCAGTCATTGTTGCTGATCTCAGGCAAACTCCCTAGCAAGCCAGGTGCTATCCGTCGTGCACGATGGGCATGCCAACAGGCCGCAAGGCCGGCCACCTCGTCCTTCTGGTCGGTCGAGAGGCTCTCCCACACGGCCACACCGCTCTAGAGCTCATGGTTATGGCAGAGGTGGTGCGGTGCGGATCATGCAAGACGTGGACACATATAAATTTCCCAGCCAGGCCAACCAACGCACATTGTTTGACCGCGTGCGCCAAAGTGGATTCTCGGTCGCCTCGCATGTTTAATGCCTGCATGCGGACAGTTGGGCGTCGGTTTCGATTGTGGTAGAGAGACATCATGCCCTGTCCGGTGAAATATCTCCGGCATTGGACAAACATAGAGATCAGGACATGACGTGGATGACGCTCTCGGCCGGCGTGCAGCTTATGTGGCGGCTCTAGTAAATGGTGGTGTCCACTCTGGACCGGCATGAGTGTAGCGACATCGAAGGTCCGTTCACATTGGAGTGGGCATGGGCACAGGAAAGGTTTTTTGATGGGACCAGGGTGCTAGACGCTTACGTGGCGGCGGTTCGGATAAAGCCCCACTTGTTTGCATTTGATTTGTCGGGAGACGGATAACCATACAGGTCCGCAGAGAGATGAGGTAACATATTGGATGCAAAGTGCATCCGGCATGCCAAAGGTCTAAGGGTACCTGAGGGAGTCCTGGACTAGGGGGTGTCCGGACAGCCGGACTATCATGTCCGCCGGACTCCAAGACTACGAAGATACAAGATTGAAGACTCCGTCCCGTGTCCGGATGGGACTTTCCTTGGCGTGGAAGGCAAGCTTGGCGATACGGATATGTAGATCTCCTACCATTGTAACCGACTCTGTGTAACCCTAGCCTTCTCCGGTGTCTATATAAACCGGAGGGCTTTAGTCCGTAGGACACAACATACATTACAATAATCATACCATAGGCTAGCTTTAGGGTTTAGCCTCCTTGATCTCGTGGTGGATCCACTCTTGTACCACCCATATCATCAATATTAATCAAGCAGGACGTAGGGTTTTACCTCCATCGAGAGGGCCCGAACCTGAGTAAAACATCGTGTCCCTTGTCTCCTGTTACCATCCGCCTAGACGCACAGTTCGGGACCCCCTACCCGAGATCCGCCGGTTTTGACACCGACATTGGTGCTTTCATTAAGAGTTCCTCTGTGTCGTCACCGATAGGCTCGATGGCATCTTCAACCAACAACGCTGTCCAGGGTGAGACTTTTCTCCCCGGACAGATCTTCGTATTCGGCGGCTTCGCACTGCGGGCTAATTCGCTTGGCCATCTGGAGCAGATCGAAAGCTACGCCCCTGGCCGTCAGGTCAGATTCGGAAGCCTGAACTTCACGGCCGACATCTGCGGGGACTTGATCTTCGACGGGCTCGAGCCACAGCCAAGCATGCCGCACTGTTACGATGGGCATGATCTAGCTCTGTCACCGAACAGTGCCTTGGTGGCCGCACAAGAATCCGCTCCGGCCCTTAGACCGGAGCCGACCACCCAGATCGAGGACCGGTGGTTGGACACCGCCTCGGGGGCTTCAACTTCCACGGCGATGGAGCCGAACACTACCCTTGTCTCTCGCGAAGCTCGTGACTCCGAGGTGCCGGACTCCTTGCCGGACTCCGGATCTCCCGCGCCCCTGCCAATCGAATCTGATTGGGCGCCGGTTATGGAATTCACCGCCACGGGCATCTTCCAACACTCTCCCTTTGGCGACATCCTAAATTCGCTAAAGCATCTCTCGTTATCCGGAGAGTCCTGGCCGGATTATGGCTAGGATGGTTGGGATACGGACGACGAAGAAATTCAGAGCCCACCCACCACCCACTTTGTAGCCACTGTCGACGATCTAACCGACATGCTAGACTACGACTCCGAAGACATCGACGCTATGGACGACGATGCCGGAGACGAACAGGAACCAGCGCCTACAGGGCACTGGAAGACCACCTCGTCATACGACATATACATGGTGGACACCCCAAAAGACGGGGATGGCGAAGAAGCAGCGGAGGCAGATTCTTTAAAGAAGCAGCCCAAGCGTCGGCGTCAGCGGCGCCGCTCTAAATCCCGCCACAGCAAAAATGGAGATTCCGGCACAGGGGACAATAATACCCCAAAGAGTGCCGAAGATAATCCCCTCCAGCAAGACTCAGCGCAGGAGGATGCAGAAGCAAGCCCTCACGAGAGGGCGACAGACGAAGAGGTCGAGGATTATAACTATATGCCTCCCTCCGAAGACGAGGCAAGCCTCAACGACGATGAATTTATCGTGCCCGAGGATCCCGTCGAACAAGAGCGTTTCAAACGCAGGCTTATCGCCACGGCAAATAGTCTAAAGAAAAAGCAGCAGCAGCTTCAAGCTGATCAGGACCTGATGGCCGATCGATGGACCGAGGTCCTCGCGGCCGAAGAGTATAAACTCGAACGCCCCTTCAAAAGCTACCCAAGACGCAAGTTGCTCCCCCGACTAGAGGAGGAAGCGTACATACCTTCATCACCAGCGCACGATACGGCAGACCGACCACCACGTGGTCGCGACAGAGAGGCATCCTGGCCCTCAACCAAGACCGTACCCCGGCATCGCTCCAAAAGTACGAAGCCAAAAGGGAACGCGCCGGACTTGCGAGACGTATTGGAGGACAAAGCAAGGCAATCCAGATCCATCTACGGATCACGAGGGCGCCCCACGACCCGCGACGAATACCGTCGCGCCGGATACAATAACCCCGGCCGGGCCAAACACAGCAGACAACGCTCTATCAAGCTGCGTCGTGATATTGCTCAATACAAAGGCGCCGCACACCCACTATGCTTCACTCACGAAGTAATGGATCATCAAATCCCTAAAGGGTTTAAACCCGTAAACACCGAATCCTAAGATGGCACAACAGACCCCGCGGTTTGGATCAAAGATTATCTTCTTCACATTCATATGGCCCGCAGCGACGATCTCCATGCCATCAAGTATCTCCCACTCAAGCTTAAAGGACCAGCTCGGCATTGGCTCAACAGCTTGCCCGCAGAGTTAATTGGGTGTTGGGAAGACCTGGAAGCCGCATTCCTCGACAACTTCCAGGGCACCTATGTACGGCCACCAGATGCCGATGACCTCAGCCACATAATTCAGCAGCCAGACGAATCGGCCAGACAATTCTGGACACGGTTCTTGACAAAGAAAAACCAAATCGTCGACTGTCCGGATGCAGAGGCCCTTGCAGCCTTCAAACATAACATCCGCGACGAGTGGCTAGCCCGGCACCTGGGACAGGAAAAGCCGAAATCCATGGCAGCCCTCACATCATTAATGATCCGCTTTTGCGCGGGAGAGGATAGCTGGCTAGCTCGCAGCAACAACCTTAGTAAAAATTCTGGCAGTCCGGATACTAAGGACAACAACGGCAGGTCACATCAAAGTAAAAATAAACGCCGCATTAACGGTGACGACAAGGAGGATATGGCAGTCAACGCCGGATTCCGAGGCTCTAAACCCGGTAAACGGAAGAAGCCATTCAAAAGAACCACCCCGGGTCCGTCCAATTTGGACCGAATACTCGACCGCTTATGCCAGATACATGGCACCCCTGAAAAGCCAGCTAATCACACCAACAGATATTGCTGGGTGTTCAAGCAGGCATGCAAGTTAATTGCCGAAAACAATGACAAGGGGCTAAACAGCGACGACGAGGAAGAGACCCGACCACTGAACAATAGAGGACAGAAGGGTTTCCCCCCACAAGTGCGGACGGTGAACATGATTTACGCAACCCATATACCCAAGAGGGAGCGGAAGCGTGCACTAAGGGACGTCTATGCGATGGAGCCAGTCGCCCCGAAATTCAATCCATGGTCCTCTTGTCCGATCACTTTCGATCGAAGAGACCATCCGACCAGCATACGCCATGGCGGATTTGCCGCATTGGTTTTAGACCCAATCGTCGATGGATTTCACCTCACGAGAGTCCTGATGGACGGCGGCAGCAGCCTGAACCTGCTTTATCAGGATACAGTGCGCAAGATGGGCATAGACCCCTCAAGGATTAAACCTACAAAGACAACCTTTAAAGGTGTCATGCCAGGTGTAGAAGCCAATTGTACAGGCTCAGTCACACTGGAAGTGGTCTTCAGATCCCCGGACAATTTCCGGAGTGAGGAGTTAATCTTCGACATAGTCCCGTTCCGCAGCGGCTATCACGCTCTGCTCGGACGAACCGCGTTTGCAAAGTTCAACGCGGTGCCGCATTATGCATACCTCAAGCTCAAGATGCCAGGCCCTCGTTGAGTTATCACGGTCAACAGAGATACGGAACGCTCCCTCCGAACGGAGGAACATACAGCGGCTCTCGCGGCAGAAGTACAGAGCAGCCTTTTAAGGCAATTTTCGAGTCCGGCCGTTAAACGGCCGGATATAGCAAAACGCGCCCGAAGCAATACCAACCAAGACCACCTGGCACGATCAGAGCACGCGTAGCAATGCGGCCCTAACCCCCGCCCTCGCATGATTGCAAGAACAACCCTCCGCGTACATCATTACGCTTTGGAGATACCATGGGCGTAGGGGAAGGGGCACGACCACAATGGACCCAAAGTGCGGCTCGACCACACCAGGGGCTCGCAAGTGTGCCACCCTTTTTTTTATTATTTTTCTTCTTTCTATACACAAGACTCCGTTAACCAGAGGCCCTGTCCGGCGGTGAACCTGCTGAACTCACGATGCAACAGCCAGGGAAAAAGGAAGGCCGCGACGAACACTCAGGTGGTCTTAATTACGAGCATTAAATTCGATTATATACACAAAGTCCGCAGCTCATCCCTGGAGGGGGACATGTTTAATTAGTCCAAATCCCTTGCTTACCGCACTATTTGTATCAGTCCGCACTCATAGCAGACTTCCTTTAATAAATAATGCAGCACTTTTTGACTGCAATTACATTGCTTTATATATATATATATATGTTCATTACATGACATCTCGCATCCGTATATTTTGGTACGGCCTAATACACCAGGGGCTTATGTTCCCCACATTATGGTGTGATAAGTCCGAACACTTTCATAAGCGCGGCACCCCGAACTTATAGCATTATATGAATCGGCTCCGAATCATGTCTTGGGTCAATAGTTGGGTTTGCCCGGCTCCCACGTTTTGGTGCCTTACGTTCCGTTCTGTCGGCTAAGGTGGCACTGGGAGAACCACTGCGATTGCGCCCCGGTTGAGCCGGGCGAGCGCCTCAGTGGAGAAAGCTAAAACTGACCGGCATGATAAGGCGAGAGACTGGTCGCTGTTCGAGAGGTCTTTTCGGCTCCTTAAAGACTCACGCCGCTTCGAGCGAAGTTCCGGATAATGTCCGATGAAGGCGTGGATAGCGCCCCGGATTCGGTCTTCCGAATACCAGGGGCTTCGCCGAAATTTAAAATTATAGAATTCTATGGCTAAGTGAGAGTGTTCAAGCATTATAAGTCCGGTTGCCTTGTTCGTTGTGTTGAGCGCCTCCCTAGATGGACCCAAAAATGGGAACAAGAGTGCTCAAGTTTATCCTGAACACCCCAGCACTCGCGGCTCGGGGGCTGAAGCCAACGACTTGCCATCTCTCAGATTTTATAAACGGCCGCACAGAAGGTAATATTTTAAATTAAACAAGCATTGCTCAAGGCGCATATGAACGAAGTTTTCAGCGCACAGGATAATACATAGCAAGTTCATTCAAAAATTACATCTCTAGGGCATTCATCCGCAATATCGCGGGCTCCCTTCAGGACAGTTTTATAATACATTTCGGGCGTGCGATACTCCTTGCCCGGTGGCGGTGGGTCAGTGAGAAGCTTCTCCGCATCCAGCCTGCCCCAATGCACCTTTGTGCGGGCAAGGGCCCGACGAGCACCTTCAATACAGGCGGAGCGCTTGATGACCTCCACCCAGGGGCACGCATCCACCAGCCGCCGCACGAGGCCGAAGTAGCTCCCAGGCATGGCCTGTCCAGGCCACAGCCGGACTATAAGGACCTTCATGGCCTCCTCAGCTACCTTGTGGAGTTCGACCAGCTGCTTCAACTAGTCGCTTGGGGGCACCGGATGGCCGGCCTCAGCGTACTGAGACCAGAAGATCTTCTCCGTTGAGATCCCCTCCTCGCCACGGTAGAATGCGGCGGCATCGGACACACTGCGCGGCAGATCTGCAAACGCCCCTGGAGAGCTCCGAATGCGGGTAAGTGTCAGGTAGTTTACATTAACATGCTTGCTTTGCATGAAAAATGCCTTACCCGCCGCTATCTTCTTTAAATCATCAACCTCCTGAAGGGCCTTACGGGCCTCGGCCTTGGCGGACTTGGCACTTTCGAGAGCCGAGGCAAGCTCGGACTCTCGAGTCTTGGAGTCACGCTCCAAGCTCTCATGCTTCTCCATGAGAGCCTGGAGCTCTTGCCGTACTTCCGCCACCTGTGCCTCCTGCTTTTCTCGCTCTGCCCGTTCCGCGGCCGCACTGCGTTTGGCCGCGGACACAGCTTCCTTCAGAGCTGCCACCTCGTTCGTGGCCCCTGCAATACCCATATTATCCTTGTTAATTTCATTGCAACCAAAATCCTTTTCTGTAAGGTAACTATTCAAAGTGGTGTTACTTACCTTCTTTGTCCTCGAGCTGCTTCTTGGCATGGACGAGCTCTTGCTCGGACCACTCGAGATCCTGCTTCAACGCACCGACCTCCGCAGTCAGTGCGGCAGAGGTCAGCAGCGCAGCCTGCAAACCCATATTGACATATTTAAAGCAACCCTGTGTATATCTTCATAGATCCTCAGTCCGGCTTTTATTTCCGAACACCGAAATGAGCATCAGGGGCTACTGTCTATGCGGTATTACATTACATAATTATAACTTCTTACCTCAAAGCCTGTTAGAAGGCTGCTACAGGCTTCGGTCAGCCCGCTCTTGGCGAGCTGAACCTTCTGAATCACCGCACTCATGATAGTGCGGTGTTCTTCCACGATGGAAGCGCCTTTGAGCGCCTCCAACAAGTTGTCCGGCGCCTTCGGTTGGACGGAGGCCGCCGGTGTCACGGTCTTGCCCTTCTTTCGAAGGGGCCGCCTGCCGGACTCCGGAACCATTGCAGGTTCCGACGTAGAGTCCGGCGCAAAGTCCGGGAGGCTGCCGTGCGGCGCCTCCGGAGCCTCCTCCTGATGGGTCCCTCTCTGGGATCCCACCTCGACGTCCTCATCAGCGCGGGGGGTGGAGGCAGTCGGAAGTGAATCCACATCCGACGGGGCCAACGACCCACTCGATGAAGCGGGGAGATCATCATCGGCCGGACTGCGGACAGTATGCGGCATTAGTAGGACACCATGTGACACGAAAGAAATTTCAGATTATACTGGGATCCGGATACTTACGATCTCGCCGGAGGCCTGGCCCTTGAAGGCCACTCCTCTTCACCAACGTTGGTGTTGGTGGAGCTGTCCGGGGGGATAGTTCTCGCCCTCTTGGACCCTTCGGCCTCCCCTATCAGGGAAGCCTTCCTCTTCCTCTCTCCCTCCTCCGGGAGAGAGTCTTCTTCCTCCTCCTCATCTTCGGGGGAGGAGTCCGCCTCGTCGTCAGACGCCTGATTACGGGAACTCTTTCGAGTCCCCGTGGCCGCCTTCTTGGCCTTCTTCTCCGGCACCACGTGCGGTGCCGGAACCAGCAGCCCCGCTAGACGGGCGTTCACTGGGTCTTCTGGCATGGGAGCCGGACAGATGAGCTGCTCGGCCTTCTCCATCCATTCCTGCCAAAGGAAAAGAAAGATTGAGACCCTCCTAGAATCAATCTATTTACCACAAGTGTCCCGTAAAGGGGTTGAATCACTTACCTCGTCAGCTGGATGCTGCGAGCAAAATCCGCGATCTTCCGTCGCAGATACAGGGGCTTCGGCGCCCTTGAACAGCACCCTCCAGGCGCCTTCGTATGTCGTGTCGAAGAGCCCGTTTAGCGCCTGGTGCTGTTCCGGATTGAACTCCCACAGATTGAATGCCCGTTCTTGGCATGGGAGGATCCGGCGGATGAGCATGACTTGGACCACGTCGACGAGCCTGAGCTTATTGTTCACCAGCTTTTGGATACAGGCTCGGAGTCCCGTCAGCTCCTTCGGATTGCCCCACAACAAGCCCTTCTCTTTCCAGGAGGTGAGCTGCGTGGGGATACCGGATCTAAACACGAGGGCCGCCGCCCATGTAGGTTCGCGCGGCTCGGTGATGTAGAACCACCCCGATTGCCACCCCTTGACGGAATCCACGAAGGCCCCTTCGAGCCAAAGGACGTTGGGCAACATGGCGCCTCCGCATTCTGCTTGCGTGCCCTTCACAACCTTCGGCTTTACGTTGAAGGTCTTGAGCCACAGGCCGAAGTGGGGCCGGATGCAGAGGAAGGCCTCGCACACGACGATAAACGCCGAGATGTTAAGGATGAAGTTCGGCGCCAGATCATGGAAATCCAGGCTGAGGGAGTCCTGGACTAGGGAGTGTCCGGACAGCCGGACTATCATCGTCCGCCGGACTCCAAGACTATAAAGATACAAGATTGAAGACTCCGTCCCGTGTCCGGATGGGACTTTCCTTGGCGTGGAAGGCAAGCTTGGCGATACGGATATGTAGATCGCCTACCTTTGTAACCGACTCTGTGTAACCCTAGCTTCCTCCGGTGTCGATATAAACCGGAGGGCTGTAGTCCGTAGGACACAACATACATTACAACAATCATACCATAGGCTAGCTTTAGGGTTTAGCCTCCTTGATCTCGTGGTAGATCCACTCTTGTACTACCCATATCATCAATATTAATCAAGCAGGACGTAGGGTTTTACCTCCATCGAGAGGGCCCGAACCTGGGTAAAACATCGTGTCCCTTGTCTCCTGTTACCATCCGCCTAGACGCACAGTTCGGGACCCCCTACCCGAGATCCGCCGGTTTTGACACCTACATTGGTGCTTTCATTGAGAGTTCCTCTGTGTCGTCACCGATAGGCTCGATGGCATCTTCGACCAACAACGCTGTCCAGGGTGAGACTTTTCTCCCCGGACAGATCTTCGTATTCGGCGGCTTCGCACTGCGGGCTAATTCACTTGGCCATCTGGAGAAGATCGAAAGCTACGCCCCTGGCCATCAGGTCAGATTCGGAAGCCTAAACTTCACGGCCGACGTCCGCGGAGACTTGATCTTCGACGGGCGCGAGCCACAGCCAAGCGCGCGGCACTGTTACGATGGGCACGATCTCGCTCTGCCGCCGAACAGTGCCTTGGTGGCCGCGCAAGAATCCGCTCCAGCCCTTAGACCGGAGCCGATCGCCTAGATCGAGGACCGGTGGTTGGACACCGCCTCGGGGGCTCCAACTCCCACGGCGATGGAGCCGAACACTACCCTTGTCCCACGCGAAGCTCGTGACTCCATGGTGCCGGACTCCTTGCCGGACTCCGGACCTCCCGCGCCCCTGCCAATCGAATCTGATTGGGCGCCGGTTATGGAATTCACCGCCACGGACATCTTCGAACACTCGCCCTTTGGCGACATCCTAAATTCTCTAAAGCATCTCTCGCTATCCGGAGAGTCCTGGCCGGATTATGGCCAGGATGGTTGGGATACGGACGACGAAGAAATTCAGAGCCCACCCACCACCCACTTTGTAGCCACTATCGACGATTTAACCGACATGCTAAACTATGACTCCGAAGACATCGACGGTATGGATGACGATGCCGGAGACGAACAGGAAACAGCGCCTACAAGGCAAGGGAAGACCACCTCGTCATACAACGTATACATGGTGGATACCCCAAAAGGAAGCTATAACGAGGACCAACGGGGCGCGACAGAAGATAATCCCGCCGACAAACAATTAAAACGGCGACGCAAACGCCGCACTAAGTCCCGCCTCGACAACAACAGCGCTCCTAATGACCCAGCAATACAGCAGGGCGAACGAGCGGACGACGAACACGCAGCCAAGCAACCGTCCGAACAAGACGAGTCGGATAATCAATCCAGGCCCGGCGAAAACAACAGTCCAGGCGACCTCACGCCGGACATACCGCCGGATAATAAAAACCTTCGGAGAAGACTCGTCGCCACCGCAAGAAGTTTGAAAAAGGAAAAACGGAAGCTCAAAACAGCGGAAGATACACTCAGAATGAGGTGGAGCAAAGTGCTCAAAACCGCAGACAAATACGGCAATGGCCATCAATCAAAGAGCTACCCGAAGCGCAAGCTACTACCAGAATTTGATGAGGAGGCCATAGAGCCCCCACAGTCAATAAACAAAGAGGCCGCCTGGCTGGATAGACGGCCAGATAATAGGCCAAAATCTAAAAGCGGCGCAGCACATAAGCCGACTAGCGACCCTGGAAAGACAGATGGCCCCGCCAGGTCCATTTACGGGCCAAAGAAGAGGGCCCCAGGAAACAATGCAACACAACAAGTGTCCGAAGACAGCGGAGCACCCAAATACAGGGGCGCCGCACACCCACTATGTTTCACCAACGAGGTGCTGGATCATGAATTCCCAGCAGGATTTAAACCTATGAACATAGAGGCCTACGACGGGACAACATACCCTGGAGTCTGGATAGAAGATTATATACTACACATACACATGGCTAGAGGAGACGATCTCCATGCCATAAAATACCTACCCCTCAAGCTCAAAGGGCCAGCTCGTCATTGTCTCAAAAGCCTCCCAGAAAACACTGTTGGAAGTTGGGAAGAGCTCGAGGACGCGTTTAGAGAAAATTTTCAAGGGACTTATGTCCGCCCTCCGGATGCAGATGATCTAAGTCATATAACTCAACAGCTCGGAGAGTCAGCGCGCAATTTTTGGAACAGGTTCCTCACCAAAAAGAACCAAATAGTCGACTGTCCGGACGCCGAAGCCTTAGCAGCTTTTAAACACAACGTCCGAGACGAATGGCTCGTCAGACACCTTGGCCAAGAGAAGCCGAGGACAATGTCCGCGCTAACAAGCCTCATGACCCGCTTCTGTGCGGGAGAGGATAGCTGGCTAGCAAGATGCAGCACCAGCGACCCAAGTACATCCGAGATCAGAGATGGAAACGGAAAATCATGGCACAGAAAAGAGCAGCGCCGGAATAAAGAGAAAAGCCCAAAGAGCACGGCAGTCAACACCGGATTCAAAAGCTCGCGGCCAAACAACAAAACACCGCCTCTTAAGGATGACAACGATGAGCTATCCAACTTAAACAAGATTTTGGGTCGGACATGTCAAATCCACAGTACCCCCGGAAGGCCTGCAAACCACACCCATCGAGATTGTTGGGTTTTCAAACAGTCCGGCCGACTAAACGCCGAACACAAGGGGCTCGACGCGTCAAGCGACGATGACAAACCCCACCAGCAGAGCACCGGAAAACAAAAGAATTTCCCACAAGAGGTCAAAACAGTAAATTCACTTCATGTGATAATACGGAAGAACAGTGCGGCACCCGTTAAAATGGGTCTCGCACGGTCCAACCCAGCAGAACATAGAGATTGGATATCAAAACCAATCACTTTCGACCACCTGGATTATTCCAGAAGCGTTCGAAATGCAGGATGGACTGCCCTGATATTGGATCCCATAATCGACGGACTACAATTTAAACAAGTCCCGATGGACGGAGGCAGCGACTTAAACCTGCTGTATTCAAACACAATCCGCAAGTTGGGGATAGAACTTACTAAAATTCGACACAGCCGCACTTCCTTTAAAGGAGTGACGCCAGGCCCTTACGCCAAGTGCACAGGCTCCCTATTACTAGAAGTTATGTTCGGACGGCCGAACAACTTTCGACGCGAAAAACTAATCTTTCATATCGTCCCATTTAAAAGTAACTATCAAGCATTCTTGGGACGAGAAGCTTTTGTCCGCTTCAACGCCATACCACATTACGCGTCTCTTACACTTAAGATGCCCGGTCCACGTGGCATCATTTCAGTGCGAGGGTCATTTAAAGACCCCGGACACGGTTAGACGAGTCCGGCATAAATAAGCTAGGGGCTCCCTGGCCGCACACCCCTTCACAAGGGGCTGCGCGCAAAAGCAACAGCGAGCTCACACAGACTCCGCTTTACTTACTTATATTTCTTCTTTTGTAAATATTTTTTGCACAAGTTCCTTTCAAACTAAGTTCCTCTCTTTTTACAGATGAACAACATGCACACCCGTCCAGGATAATGGCACAAGGGAGACACAGGCGCAGACGTGCAGTAGGGACCCGTCGCGAGGATTCTTTTCAGATTAAGACCCTGCGTAAACCTTTTTTATTGTCTCTTGTTGTTATAATCCCCTGGTTTCTCACTATAACCAAAGCGGAGCCTGACGTTTTGGCATCGGCCGCGTCAGAAGACCATGCCCGTACCTGGACACTAGGGGCTCAGGGCATTGTTCTGCCCATTATTACAAAGACCGAACACCTTAGGGAGTGTTCGGCGTCTCGAGTTAGGCCTTATATGCATCAGCTCCGAATCATGTCTTTGGTCAAATGTTGGGTTTGCCCGGCTCCTGTGTTTTGCTGCCTTACGTTCCGTATCATCGGCTAACGTGGCACCAGGAGAACTACTGCGATTGTGCCCCAGTTCGGCTGGGCGAGCACCTCAGTAGAGAAAGCCGAAAACTGACTGTCATGATACAGCGAGAGACTGGTCAACCACTCGATCGACTACCGGAATGTTTAGAATTCCCCGCTTTGACGAAGGACCGTTTCTCGGTCAGGCACACACGCGCCCCGAATTCGGAAAAGCGCGGTGCCCCAAGGGGCTATATCGTAGCCCCACCCTCGAACTCCACTGGCTAAGTGAAAGTGATAAAGCATCATAGTCCGGATTGCCTCGTTTGCTACGCTACCACCTCCTTAACAGGATCGAGACGTCGGATTAAGTGTGAAAACGCACTATTTTTGCGAACACCCCCGCACCTTGTGCGTGGGGGCTGAAGCCAAAGACTGCAATCTTTCAGGTTATACAAATGTATACATAAACGGCCGCATAGGAGATATTTTAATACTTGGGACACACAAGTATAAAAAGTGGTTACATTATAATCATTGTCTTACAAGATAAAAACGTTCATTTGAACGTAACATTTTTTGAGCACCGCGACTCTATTACACGAGCGCCGCGCATAACTTCCCCAAAATAGTGCTCGGCGGTTAACCGGCTTTCGTCCGAATCCTGGGCGGCAATAGCGGTGGCATCCATCTCTGTCCAATGTGTCTTCACACGGGCAAGGGCCATCCGCGCGCCTTCTATGCAGGCCGACCGCTTCATCTCCTTGATATGCGGCACCGCTCCAAGAAATTGCTACAATAAGCCGAAATAGCTCGTCGCCTTGGGCCTCTCTGGCCAGACATGAGCCACGATATCAGTCATGGCAAGTCCGGACAATCTATTTAGCTCAGCCCATTCGGCCAACAGATCGGTCAACGGAAGTGAACGATCCGGACTATGGAATTGAGACCAAAATAGCTCTTCTGTCTTGTGATCCTTCTGGCTCCGGAAGTGCACAACGGCATCAGCCGCACTTGCCGCTAAGTCCATATATGGATCCTCCGGACCCCACAGCTGGCCAAGTTGGGCATACTTTTGATCCATAAACCGGCGACGCAGCAGAAACGGCTTGCCAGCCACAATATCTCCGGCCTCGCGCAGCTCCTCCTTCATAGCCCGCGTTGCAGAACGGGCATCTTTGGCCTCGGCGGTGGCCTTCCCCAGGCTTTCCCGCTCCGATAAGTGCTCCTTTTCAAGAGCCTCGTGGCGGTCGGCAGCATCTTTTAATTTTACGGCCAATTCGGCCATCTTTTCCCTGCTTAGGCACTGTGCAGCCTTTTCGGCTTTCAACTCCTCGGCCGCCCTCGAGGCAGGCGCATCACTCCTTCGGGCTTGCTCCTTAGCTTGAGCAAGTTCGGCCCGAAGGCTCTCCACAGCAGCAGCACCATCTGTATCACAGCGTATATATTATAAGAGGCGGGCTTTGGCTCCCTCAAATAAGAGACTGCGGAGAAATCATTTACCTTGCGACTCGTCAAGTCGCCGGTTGATAAGCGCGATGTCCGCATCCACCACATCAAGTTGCCGCATTAAATCGACAACTCCACTAGTCCAGCTAGCCCCCGGACTATCCGCCACCTACATAGGAAGGACAACATTCAATATCGGCTACTATCTATAAAGGGCGCACTTCTATGTGCAAAACTGTCAAAAAGGTGCGTCATTCTTGCGTACCTCAAATCCCGCCAGCAAACTCCTGGCGGCATTATGCAATCTGCTTTCGGCGGATGAAATCCTTCCGATCACCATACTCATCAAAGCACGGTGATCTTCTGAGATGGACGCCCTCTCAAGCAGACTCTTCAGCTCCCCCGGCCGGACACTAGTCGGCGCCGAACTCTTCGGTTCCACCGGGCTCTGGGACACCCTCCGTGACGATACTTCAGGCTCGTCTGCCCTGTCTGGCGACGCAGCAGTCGGAGGCGTTTCGCTCTCCATCATCTCCGGACGAAGATCCCCCGAAGACGAACTCATCTGAGAAGTCCGCAAATCCGAACTGTAAAGCAAAACTTCGGTTATCCACAGAAGCACAAATGAAGGTATTTTCTTATTAATGAACTCCCCCTTCCCTACTCACGGCTCGCTGGAGAGCTGATCCTTTAGAGACGATTGTACGTCTGGGTTCTCCCCGGACGCAGGGCCCTCCGGTGGAGATTTCTTCTCCCGCTTAGAGGCTCTGGCCTCCAGGTCTTCGGAGGCGGTCCTCTTCTCCCCCTGGAAGGAGGGATTTTCGATCCCCCCCTCTTCAGGCGCCCCCTTGGGCGAGGTATTAACTCTTCTATTTTCCCCATCGCCCCTTTCTTCGGGCGCGACCTCTAACATTCTGACCAGCACGGGCTCCAGTGCGGTCTCTGGGAGGGGGGCCGGACACCTTATCAGCTTCGATCGCGCTACCCACTCCTGATGAAGAGTAATGGGTCAGAAAGCAAACTCTAGAAAAGCAGATAAACAGAACGTCCGGACTCTGAGCTATTTACCTGAGTATCCGGGCGATTGCAGCTTAGGCCTGCGTCCTCGGCCAATTCCGGACACGCCACCTGCGGTCCGAAGAACAACTTGTACATCTCCACGGGTGTTGTACCCATGAAGTGTTGGAGAATTCGTGGTCCCTCCGGATTGAACTCCCATAACCGGAGAGGACGGTGTTTGCAGGGCAGAAGGCGCCTGATTAGCATAACCTGCATCACCGCAACCAGATTGATCTCCCTCGCCTGGAGGTCTCATATCCGGCCCTGCAATGAAGGCACGTCTTCGGACGGCCCCCAGTTGAGCCCTTGGTTGACCCACGACATCAGTCGGCGTGGAGGTCCCGGGCGGAATGAAGGTGGCGGCTTTTGCTTGCTGCCCTTCGGAGCGGTGATATAAAACCACTCCTGCTGCCACAAGCCGAGCTCCTCTTGGAAGGAGCCCTCGGGCCACGGGGCATCGGCCCTTCTGCTTATGGCCGCCCCGCCGCACTCCGCTTGACGTCACCCGATCATCTTCGGCTCCACATTGAAGGTCTTCAGCCACAGGCCGAAGTGGGGGGTGACGCGGAGGAAGGCTTCACAGACAATAATGAATGCGGAAATATGGAGGATGGACTCCGGGGCCAAGTCGTAAAAATCCAGCCCGTAGTAGAACATGAGCCCTCTCACGAAGGGGTCCGTCGGGAAGCCTAAACCCCGACGGAGGTGGGATACGAAGACGACGTACTCACCGGGCTCGGGAGTGGGCACGGCCTGCCCTTGGGCGGGCAACCTGTGCGAAATCTCGTAGGACAGGTACTTGGCCTCACGCAGCTTTAGCACGTCCTCCTCCGTAACGGAGGAGGGCATCCACCGACCCTGGAGGTCGGAGCCGGACATGGTTGAAGATCTGAAGCGCTCGAATCTGGGGCTCTGGGTGTTGGAACTGGGAGCAAGGAGGAGATTCGATGCAAGATTGAAGAAAAGAAACGAGCCTTGGTCCTCTTATAAAGGGGGAAAATACCAAGAGCCGTCTCCGTGACCGTTCGGGATTCACCTTCGATAGAGGAGGCGTGGCGACGGGCGCGGTTGGGTTACCCACGCTCGTATTGATGAGAATCCCGGAATAAGTGGAACACGATTTCTGCTTCGACAGGACGTGCCAAGGAAACCGCTTCGCTAAACGTGCTGAGGTGGTATAATAAAAAACGATTCAAATAAAGGCTTGGTAGCGGTGTGATGTCATGCCGCATAATACGTCAGCAGATTGGGTTTGTGTACATTTTATTCTCTCTACGGTGGAATGTGGAATTTATTTTGCAGAGCCGGACACTATCCTGGTGATCATGATCTTCTCTGGATTATTCAAGGGAGGAACCCGCCTTGCAATGCCGAACATTATGTGCGCCGGACTTATCGTCATTGAAGCCTGGTTCAGGGGCTACTGAGGGAGTCCTGGACTAGGGGGTGTCCGGACAGCCGGACTATCATCGTCCGCCGGACTCCAAGACTACGAAGATACAAGATTGAAGACTCCGTCCCGTGTCCGGATGGGACTTTCCTTGGCGTGGAAGGCAAGATTGGCGATACGAATATGTAGATCGCCTACCTTTGTAACCGACTCTGTGTAACCCTAGCCTCCTCCAGTGTCGATATAAACCGGAGGGCTGTAGTCCGTAGGACACAACATACATTACAACAATCATACCATAGGCTAGCTTTAGGGTTTAGCCTCCTTGATCTCGTGGTAGATCCACTCTTGTACTACCCATATCATCAATATTAATCAAGCAGGACGTAGGGTTTTACCTCCATCGAGAGGGCCCGAACCTGGGTAAAACATCGTGTCCCTTGTCTCCTGTTACCATCCGCCTAGACGCACAGTTCGGGACCCCTTACCCGAGATCCGCCGGTTTTGACACCGACACAGGCCGTAGTAAAACATGAGCCCCCGGACAAAAGGGTGAAGAGGAAAGCCCAGTCCGCGAAGGAAGTGGGGGAGGAAGACAACCCTCTCATAGGGCCCGGGGGTGGGGATGAGCTGCCCCTCGTCGGGCAGCCGATGCGCGATGTCGCCGGAAAGGTATCCGGCGCTGCGTAGCTTGGTGATGTGCTCCTCCTTAACGGTGGAGGCCAACCATTTGCCTCCCGCTCCGGACATGGTCGGAGAAGGTCGAGGCGAGATGCGCGAGCTTGAGCGTTGGAGCTTGAGTGCGCGGAGATGGATAAGCAAAGGAGGAAGAAGGCGTAGGTGAGAAGGTAAATCCTTATCCCTTATATATAGGCAGACGGAGACTATGCGTCCCCCATCAGCCTGGTAAAACTCGCTTATCTCCCAAGCGCCACCATCAATGGCGCGGTTGGGTTACCCACGTCCATATTGATGAGAATCCCGGAATAAGGGGAACATGATCTCTGCTTCTACAGGACGTGCCAAGGAAACCGCTTCGCTAAACGTGCTGAGGTGGTATAATAAAAAACGATTCAAATAAAGGCTTGGTAGTGGTGTGATGTCATGCCGCATAATACGTCAGCAGATTGAACTTGTGTACATTTTATTCTCTCTATGGTGGAATGTGGAATTTATTTTGCAGAGCCAGACACTATCCTGGTGTTCATGATCTTCTATGGATTATTCAAGGGAGGAACCCGCCTTGCAATGCCGAACATTATGCGCGCCGGACTTATCATCATTGAAGCCTGGTTCAGGGGCTACTGAGGGAGTCCTGGACTAGGGGGTGTCCGGACAGCCGGACTATCATCGTCCGCCGGACTCCAAGACTATAAAAATACAAGATTGAAGACTCCGTCTCGTGTCCGGATGGGACTTTCCTTGGCGTGGAAGGCAAGCTTGGCGATACGGCTATGTAGATCTCCTACCATTGTAACCGACTCTGTGTAACCCTAGCCTTCTCCGGTGTCTATATAAACCAGAGGGCTTTAGTCCGTAAGACATAACATACATTACAACAATCATACCATAGGCTAGCTTTAAGGTTTAGCCTCCTTGATCTCGTGGTAGATCCACTCTTGTACTACCCATATCATCAATATTAATCAAGCAGGACGTAGGGTTTTACCTCCATCGAGAGGGCCCGAACCTGGGTAAAACATCGTGCCCCTTGTCTCCTATTACCATCCGTCTAGACGCACAGTTCGGGACCCCCTACCCAAGATCCGCCGGTTTTGACACCGACAGTACCCGTTGGAGATGCCCTGAGGTGTCATAGCATCGTGGGTCTCCCTCGATCTCCTTGATCTTCTCGTCTCAAATCTTGAAATCCTTCCCCCATGCTCCGTTCCCATCAGGATACGAGCCCGCTTGCCACATACCAGGGGACCGCTGGTGCAAGCATGCCACCATTGATGCCACTTCTTCTGCAAGCAGGCGATGGCTTCCGCAATGACAACAATGGCCACGACACGGTTGGGATGCTACAGGACAGGGCGTCGGGCCGCTCGCCACCCAGGGCTACCCAACCCACCTGTCGTGCAGGGTTCACGCCTACTACTTCAAACATGTGATAAGCGTAACGATTCAGCCACCACTGCTGCAAGGGCAGGTCCCTGGTAGATGCGAGCTGGTGTTGCGAAGGCGTCGCCGTGGGAGTAAGTCTTAGTTTTCGCTGCTATATATAACCGCTAGTTTAAAAGATAGATATATTTTAAATTAACACATTTTCAAGATGTGACTTCAACCGCTACTTTTTTTGGCATTTTAGGTGTATATAATATGATCAATCCAACAAAGTTACAAAAATACTTTTTTGAGACAAATCTATACATATGAATTTTCAGGTTTCAATCTAAATATTAAAAAACCATAGCAGTAAAAGTTTCAAAGTTCAACAAAAGGTATGTTCACTTTCATGTCGGTTGGTGGATAAGAACTAAGAAGACACATGCAACAATAGGAGTTGGTGAATAAGTGCCTTCTATAGGAGTGGGTCATACATAAACGCTGAAGGTTGCTCGCATGTTCTAGTAAATGTTGGCTAATAAAACATGATTTGCATAGAGTGCGGCGTCACAGTCGCAAACAAGCAAATGCTAAATTCATGTGGTGTACTTTGATATATGGGTGCGGCGCTGCTTCTGAGTTCTGACCACCAGCAGCCTCTTTCCCGGGAAGATTATTTCTCAGGGCATCTCCAGCCGCGCCCTCAAGAAGGCCTCCCCAGACGATTTTTTCGCGCCGGCGCCAAAAAAACGGCCCAGTCGCGCCCCCAGGACGCCGAAAATCGCCGGCTTGGACCGAAAACAGCGCCGGCGGACCCAGCCCGAACCCGGCGCGCTGGGGGGCTCCCGGGGGCGCCGGGGCGAGTTGTTTTGGCGCGAAGAAGCCGCGGGCCAGCCGCGTCAGCGACTCGGCGCCTCGTCTCCCCCCAACGGCCTCGGTTTCCGTGGGGAATCAATGGCAAGGCTGCCGCCGGTCAGCCTTGCCATTGATTCCTTCACTCACAAGCGGCGCTTCACGGGGCGGCGCCGACGCCTCCCCTCCCTCGCACGCGTACACACGGGCGCGGCCAGGCTTGTGCCCACACCAGCCCCGCCCGCCCCTCGCCGCCGTCCAGCCCCTCCCTCTCCCTGCCTTTCCCGCGCGTCGCCGCCGTCGCCGTGGCAGAACGTTTCCCCGGGGACGAGGCGGCGGCCAACGGCTTCGGCCGCCGTTCGCTCCGCGTTCTGGAGTCCTGGCTCCTGTTCCAGGCGAACATCCCGGCGCCGCCGGACATGCGCGCCGGGCCGTCGGGGTGGAGGCTCAGCGCCGGGGGAGTGCCCATTCCCCCGTTGCCCGACGCCGCGGCGAAGCCGGAGTACTTCGCCGAGGAGGTCGAGATCGTCCGCGCGTCCCTCACCGACGCCCAACGCTCCCTCCCCCAGTACGCCGCCGACAACCACGCGGCCTGGGCGGCGTATTTCGAGCGCCGCCAGCAGCAGCGTTTGGCGTCCACCAACGGCGCGCCGGTGGTCGGCGGGCGGCAGAACAGCAAGGGGCGCCACCTCTGGTGGGGCGTCCCCGGCCGCACACTCGAGGGCGTGCTCATGCACCTCGAGGGCGGCAACGACCCGCCGTTGGCACCCCCCGGCGACGCACCGGCGCGTCGGGACGTGGGCGCCAAGGCGGTTCGGGTCTTCCTCCTCCTCTTCCTCCTCCCGATCCTCCTCGCACTCCTCCGGCACTCCGGCCCTGCTCGCCGTCAAGGCCGAGCCTGCGGCGGAGTCGCCGCTCGGTCGGCGCACTCGCAGCGCGGCATCGTCATCAACGAGGGCGGGCGGCGCGCTTCCTCCTCGGCTCCTTCGCGCTTCGTCAAGCCGAAGACGGAGCCGGGGCTGGCGCCGGTGAAGACGGAGCCGGGGCTGGCGCCGGTGAAGACGGAGCCGGGGCTGGCGCTGGCGAAGGCGGAGCTCGTCGACGACGACGCGGCCCTAGAATGGGCGCGCCAGGACTCCATTGCGATGGAGAAGGCACGCCGGGAGAAGGCGAAGGAGCACCAGCGCGCCGCTCTGCGCCGCTTCGAGGAGCGCCGACGTGGCAGCGACGAAGACGGAGTCGTCGTCCTATGCGACAGCGACGACGACGACGACGCGCCGCCGCCAGTCCACCATGGCGACGTCGGGTCCAGCCGGGGCGTCCGCGTCAAGGAGGAGAAGGCCGACGACGACGATGGCGGCGACGGCGGCGACGACTTCAGCCCCTTTCTTTTTTAGATTAGCTTAATAATGTAATGAAATGAGCGAATTTGGACGAAATTCGCCATATTCAGACGAAATTTAACTACTCTTTGTCATAACTTCGCCGAACGGGCTCCCCCTTTTTTTTACACTCGCCTGTGGGCGGCCCTGGGGGCCGACGGCTGGGCGACGACTCGCCCCCAGGGCTTTTTTTTCGCCGGCTCACCCCCAGGCGGCGCTTTTAGACGCCCCCTGGGGGGCCAACGGCTGGAGATGCCCTCACCCTAGCATCGTCCACATTACCTTATACTACTGGCTCCTCAAACAGTGCTTCATTTGTAGGCAGCTTGGCAACACTTCATGCATACCTCCACAAAGGTAGCTTGTTGCCTCAACCAAGGCAGACCATTCCCACTCCATGATCATCTGTGCCATGCATGCAATTTAATAACTGAAGCAACCATGATATTGAGACCTACAGGGGATGTGTTCCTCAATGCCTCAAATTCCTGGGAAATGGCACACAACCTTAGTATTCCTAATCGACATTGTTCTCCCTAGATTCTCTTCTCTGACTAGATAAAGCAAAGATAATATAGGCACAAAGCAGGTAATTCATGGTAGAATACTGCAAATGCGGATCAATCCAAAATGATGACCATATCTTATAGTACAAAGAAACATCTGACATCTTAACAACCATAAATGCACTTCATTTGAGTTAGACTAATGATGTGCTCCAAATAAATATTATATGCACCCAGTCCAAACATATAAATGAGATATCTCATGAATGGGGCAAGAGAAATGAGTCTGGTATACCTAATGCTTGGTTGTTCGCACGTTTGTGTTTGGTGTCACTATTGTGGTGCGTGGGTCGTACATATCTACCGTACAGCTAGGAGACATCTCAGAGCACATCCCGTGCTATTGCTTATGATAATGTTGCTCCAGTTAATTAGTACAATACGCCCATAGAACAAGAGACAAGTGCATGGACCATGAAGCAGTAGGCAAGATTGGCAGCATTTACTGATTTAAGTCGGAACGACCGAACACACAAACGGGATGGCTAAACTTGGAAACTAATTGGATTGCCAGTTGGTCAAGGTAATCTCGCTCATCGCATTGCCAGCCACAGTATCAAGCGCTTGCCCTTGCTCATCACAAGTCTGGCACTTCCAGACCTACAAACGTGAATTAAGGGCGGGGCAGCATCGACGTGTCATCATAGTCTCCAGGCACGGTAAAGACTCAATGATGGATGGTCCACGCCACAATAGACAGCCCGGAAGACTGGCAGTGATATGAAGGACCTGATGCTTGTGGCAAGTTCAAACCAATCTCAGCAGAAGAAGTTCCACCGTTGCAGGGGATGGGTTCCTGGATGCCTCCGATTTGTAAGAAAGGTTACACACTCTAATTTCATACTGGAGACCCCGAGTGTGTCCCTAATAATTATGGGTGCATTCCAAGTTTTGAAAGAAAGCAACTCCAATTCAGAACTGCACTGCTGGCTTATGTTTAATTGCAGTCATCTAAAACAAAGCTCATACATATCTTTTAGATAAAATGCCGAGGCCCGGTATTAAATCAATGATGAGCTTACATACCGAAAGCCCACGAAAAACAACACAAACAAAAAGACTGAGCAACATAACAGCTCAAGATACAAGACACACAAGAAATAGCTATTCCCCCGCCGCAAACGTGCCGAACAGGAGCAAAACCATGGAAGGTGATCCATCGCCGGAGGAAGCCCGTTGTTGTCTTAGTGGTGGATAAGAAGACTCATGCAAACAATAGGAGTCAGTGCACAAGGGCCTTTTACAAGAGTGAGTCATACTTAAATGTTGAAGGTTGTTTGCATGTTGTACTAAAAAGGAAAAAATAATCTAGTGTCGACAATGCATTCATATGCTTCATTGAGTAGTCTCTGCATCCGGTAAAAGCACACAAGACATATAAGTCGAACAAGAGAACTGAGGGACTGAATTGGTGGATGGTAGCTTTTGCAAAAGAAAAAGTTCTATGCCAGTAGAGTAGATTGGTGAATTGGTGATCTATGCATATTAACATCACTCCATCATTCAATAGAGTAGATTTATATAATCCTAAAAGTACATTATTATCAAACATTTTTTTTGTGATGAACGTACACATATAATATAATTGATTAAAATAGACATGTAGTCGAACTTTGATAGTTTGACTACATTCATATCCAAATGATGATCTTCTCAAAAAGTAGAGGAACAGATTTTCTACCATCTTTGGAAATAAGCTCAGTTGCTAATTTCTTTTTCAACTAACGGCTAAAATGGCATGGTAGTCGTACCCCATGATTCCATCTGCTACAGATGGCGTGAGTATTGTAATGCTAAGATTGCAACTAATGGGGGAAGCGCATTACACAGATGCATTGTTGGGTGCCGCAGACCCGGGTGAGGCAATTCTAGGCCGTTTTAATCCCTTGTGATTGATGAGAATGGAAGAGTAGAACAGGCAATCAAAGTTTGATTACAACTTTCTTTTTGTGATGTGACTCTGAGACCCTTGTTCAACGATTCAAACTTACAATGCACAATTGGTTCATGTTCAAAGCCTGTGAAATAATGCGGCAGGCCCTCTGGTGGCAGATCAGTGTCAAGCACGGGAATGCCACAAACAGCCACGCACTTCTAGACTTACAGTCGTGAAGTAAAGGACGGGAGAGTCTGCATCATCATCTCCACGTGCGGCAACAGTGTAGAGCTTGTGGTCTGGCTTCCATCTCACAACATAGAGCCCGTCAGATGGTTGGGATTCCACCAAGAACGGCGTGTCTCATATGTTCACGATTTATTGGACTGCGTGCCTAATAGACGCATTAATCAGCCGATGTTTTAGGCAAGTTCATGTCGAGCTCACCACGGCGAGTCCCAAAGAAAGGAGGAATGTGTTCCCGGATGCCAGTCATTTCAAAAATAAAAGTGCATGCTCCAATTTTGTACTTGCCATTGCTCTCTCTTGTCTGGAGACTCAACTACATTACCGATATTTATAAGGGCTACGAATTTGCAAATTTTTTTGGAAAAGGAGGTTAAACCTCCGGCCTCTGCATCAATCGATGCATACGGCCATCTTTATTAATTATTTCACGAAGGTCTGACAAAAACATACATCAAGCCACCCGAAGCCGCCACTTGCACCTACAAACTTGATAATGCGGAGTGCTCTCACTCCCCATATCTATAACCGATATCGTCGTTGATGCATCCATATAACATATCGAAACCAACAACCGGTACGACAAACCTAAAGCGTACACCACATGCATGCGTTTTAGAAGCCGCCATCATCGAACCGATGTCTCATCTTCAGGAGAGAGATCCACATCATCCTTGCCGGTCCGACCAACCGTCGACGCCACCACGGTGCCCAACGACGCCACCACCCTGCGCCCGTCCATCCCGACGTGGAGACTCTGGAAGATCTGTCGTGCGCAGCACCTGCCGACTAGGCATGACAAGGCATAGCACCTGTCGGCCAGGCATGACTTGACATGTCCTCCGGCCTCTGCCTTCCAGAGCTGCTCCCAAAACGATACTCACAAGAGAGAAACGACACCGTAGTGCCGCCATCATCCGATATGGAACACCAGATCCTAGGGCTTCCCCCGGAGCAGCAGGAGTGGGTTGACAGCAGTTACTATGCCTTCATCATGGTAACGGCGCAAAACGCCGCCATTGGCTCGGTTTTCACCGGCAACCATGTCTCCCCGACTCGCAGTCGGGACTAGATGACAGATCTTGGGATCCGATCACCCGGCCTCAGGCCGACCACCTCCAACGAAGTAGATGACCACCACCGCCGGCTGCATCGGGCAGAACAGATCTGACCGGAGGTGCCGCCAAGCAGTCCACCAGGCCGTCCACGCCGCTACCGATCCGAAGCCAGATGACGCGCCGCCGCAGTAGAAGTCTCGCCACCCAAACCAGGCAAGCCGCCGCTCGTGACCGGGCTGCCGGACGCGCCGCTGTCGCCCTCGCCCGTGGCAGGGCCAGCCACCGCTGCCGCCGCCGACGGGTCTGCCGCGCCTCCACACGCGCAAGGGCTCCGCACCGTCCGTGAGACGCTGGGGAGAGAAGGATCCCCGTCACCGCCGTCGGCCCCCGGGCGGATCCCGGCGGCGTCCACCGGCGGCGACGGGGTGAGGGAAGGAATTGTCGGCCCCGACGGCGCATAGGGTTGGTAAGCGCCCGAGTCGCCCGAGCGGGGGCGATGCGGGGGTCGGGTGCGTAGGAGACCTGAAAGTGGTCTTATGAGATTCTAGAAAGAAAACTATTCTTGTGAGCTAGCGAATCAATCAGGCATTCACGACGTAGTTCTTGATCCGTAATGTTTACTCCCCTTCAAAATTACATGCAGATCTTGTGCGTGAACGGTTTTTTGCTATCTCCAGATTATTCTTTATTGGATAATGCCCAGCCAAAATTTCTTAATGAATATTAGAAATTGTATTCCTAAAGTTAAATTCTATAATAATTGGGAACGATAACTAGGGCTATTTTATGCAAGGGTTGCAAGCAATGAACATCCAAATACCTCACATTTCATACACAGTGCATGCATCCGATCCAACTTCATTCAATTAACCCACTTTCTCATTTGTTAGTGCTCTAAGTGTACCGGGATTTGAAGCTCCCTTTTGCGTTGGTTTGGGTGCTGCTACATAGTCCGTCGCGTTAGAAAAAGAGCTTTTTTTTAAACCCCGCAAAAAAAAGAGCTTTTTAATTAATGAGTGTTTAGATGTAATAAGAATAAAAACTATAATACTACAAAAATAATTTTCAGAGAAAAATCTATAAATTTGAAATTTCTACTTTTAACCAAAATGTTTAGAACGATAACAAATATAAAAGTTTTTTAAGTTTGCCTACACGTCCTTAAACTATGGTGAAACAATGGAGCTGAGAATTATACAATTTTTGCAATGCAAGTGCACATCAAGAACAAGGAAAGTGATGAAAATAGAATGTAACACAGGTCACAGGAAAATGAACTACAAAAAAATACGGGAAGATCTAAAACAGCTCTTTGCCGTGCACTTTGTACAGCTAAAACTGCTTGCTACGGAATACCTCGTGACTCTGCTACAGGTGGCATGAGTACTTACTATTGTAACTGCTTGGCCTACAATTATTAATTGGAGCTAGTGTAGCACGCCTTAATCCCTCCTAACGTGTTACAGTGGAAAATTACAGACGGTGAAAGTCTGGGGACAAGTTTTTAATTTTTTCGGCACTATCTTATCCGGCTGATCTCAATCCACCACAACTGGATCTTGCTGGAAGCATGCACCTTAATGTTGTTGCCAGCCGATCAGTGTCACATCGTTCTTGTACACCGGAATGCACCAAAATCAAGACACTTCTAGACGGCTAGGAGCTGGTGTCTTCCTCGACGTGGTATCCTCGTGCGGCAACGGCTAGGAGCTGGTGGTTTGACTTCCTGCTCGCAACAAAGAGCCACGGTCGGAATTCTACCTGGTGTGGCTTGTGTGGTGACCTCATGACCTAGTGGACGGACTGGCTATCAGACACATAACAGATGCAGCGACCGTTGTTTTTGGCAAGTTCATACCAAGATCACGAGGGGGAGTCCCGTAGACGTGTGGAATGTGTTCCCGAATGCTTCCCATTTCCAACATGATTAGAAGTGCATGCTCCAATTTTGCACCTGCCATTGCTCTTTCTTATCTAGACACTCCACTGCATTCCCATATTTATAGGGACTTCAAAGATACATGGAATTAGGTAGATGGCCAATAATACCCTTTCAAAGTTTTATAGGGGGTGCGCTGAAGTAGGCATCTATATATAACATAATATGTTATAATAAAACATTACAACATATATATGGTTCAATGTTTTTAGCAGCCTTTCTTTAATCACTCAGTGATGTAGTTCTCGATCAGGTTTTTATTTCCCATTTCCACTTTCTATACTTATCCACATGAACCTTCTTCTCTCAAACTGGATTGTTCTTTATAGATTGGATATAGTATATTACCTACAAAACGCAATCTATCAATTATAGATTCAGTTTCTAAATTTTTTTGCTACAATCATTGCACATGATAATTAGAGCGTTCTTTCTTTTCTTTTTGCCTATTCACCTCATTTTGCAGGCATCTCTTCCCTTCCGCGTCATTGCTTCTTTTCAGCTGATTGAACGGCTGTAGGTTGAGGCCTCGCCTGAAGTGCCTCACTTGCGTAAATCAGCAAATTAGCAGAATCACTTGTTAGAGGGCACCCCTTACAAAGGTCACTCCCACCTCTCGTGGTGGCTAGTGACTCACTACATGTGTGACACTTGTTGCACCACTGACTTTTGTATTTTTTTCGTTCATTCAATCTATTATCTATTATCTTCTATTATTCTATTCTTTCTATACTAATCCTAGACTCTCTAGAAAATCCCACGTTAATCAGAATTTACGAGCCGTTAGGTGGGACCGAATTATTACGGTGTAGATCAACCTCAAAACAGAAGAAAAAAAATCTCATCTCAATCTCTATTTTTTTTTCTTTAGGGGATTAATCTCAATCTTTTTTTTTTGAGGAAGGATCATGAGTGCTTGCACGTTAATCCACATCATTAAAAACATCTTAACCGTTGGGTCTATGTAATTGATCTACCCGAGCCCTACAGTTAACCTTACTGTTCTTGGAATACTAAAGACTCAAACTGGCAAAAGCAACACGTAAACCTGACCCAACCACGTCTATATCTCTCAAAAAAAAACCTGACCCAACCACGTTACTCCTCCCATATGTATTTTAAGAAGTTCAGATCTGATCTTTGATGAGTTCACTAAAAAACTGATCTTTGATCAGAGAAAAAAAAAACCAAAGCCTCCACGTTAGTTAATTTTCGTGGCTAACTTTCCCACGTTGTGACGAGTACTCTCCTACAGGCCATTGCCCACAATGTTAAAACAGATTCTCGAAAAAAAAAAGAGTTGAAACAATCTCTTTCAGCAACCACATCCGCTTAGCATGGCGTCCCCAAACTTCTCTGATCTTGGTGGAGACCCGGAGGTACTCGATCAGGTACCTCTGGATCTGTTGCCATGACCCTTCGTGCCTCTTTTTGGCGAAAAATATTCTTGCGCAGCTGCCGGCAGTGTCCGTCATCGCATCCGGATAGGCACCACAAGATCCTGTGGCGATGAAATTGATCCTGCCTGTCCATTGTTTTCAGATTGCGAACGCGCCTCCCCGTGTTTCGAACTTCAAAGGCTAGGTCCCTCCACTCATTGTGCTGGATTGCTTGGCGTTCCTATTCTCTGCACTCCTCCCTTTAAGCGCCTGCTCCTCTGGCTAAACAGCCAAACCCACAACGATTGTACACTTGATCTTGGTCTCACACCTCTCTTTTTCATAGCGGTTGCTTGACTCCTATATCTTAATTTGCTAACAGACGTATGTTTTACTAGAGACTTGAGTCCTGGACTCGCTGCATCTGTGCTAATTTAACTACTTGCAGGTTCGTGTACCAGCCCTTCAACATGTGAGACGTAATGCCTAACAGATTATTTACATGAATTTAACCTTTAATTGCAGCAACAAGACCACGTCCTCTTCAGTATTTCACAAGGTCAAGTCTATCTGCCATTCATCCAGCGAGGTGCAGTATCGATTCAAATCCTCTATTTAGAGGCTTCAACCTGAAATGGTATGGTATATTACACTTGAATTTTCTTATGTGATTACATTGATTGATGGATAATATACCAAATGACAGTTGAGGTCATCCTCAAGTAGGTTGTTCCTTTTGTAAAATTAACATTTGGTCGGGTGATATGGCCAAGGTTGGTGTTCAGATCATCATCAACTATGCGTGTCATCAGAAATCTAAGCTTAGTCATCTTGCAGGGAAGGCTGCCCTTATTGCTTCAAAGGTTAGCGTAGTGATTGTTGTGGTACACCGCAAGTCCAGATGCATTGCCCAATTATTATTCCACACATAATCTGCTTGCAAATACCGTAGGATGACAAAGTCACCCAGAAAAAAAAAGGATGACAAGGTAATACTATGCTTTGGATTTGCCGCGAGACGGTCATAAATACGAATGTTTGGATAGTTTATGGTATATGTGGTGTGGTAGAGATGCTTCTACTTATTGGCGGTGGCCTTCCTTTTCCCTTAATTAGCACATTTACCATATAGATGTCCAACACAACCTGATGACAATAGAAAGTTATGGTTTTTGCTACTTTATTTGTCGGCTGTGTTCATGATCACACATGTAAAGATTTCCTCTTGGGGTTAAATCAGAACCATTAGTACTAAGGTTCAAGGAGTGTTTCATAGGGATGTTAGACTACTGAAGTTTGCCCGTGGGAATAGAGCTATATTTCTGCATGACATGCAAAATATCAAGTGACGAAGGCAATGCTTATTTTGACCATGTGTGACAAAGATAAATTAATCAAGGTGTGTGGCGAAGGAAATGCCTTTGTTTTTCAGGTGCTATTTTCCCTTTTCCCGTCAATATACACCATCTGATATACTGACATGTCTTTGGCGAACAATGATTTTTTCTATAACTACATGTTTTATCAACATAAATAGTGTCATTCAAGGAGAGTTGTCGCAGGGAGGAGTTCCACAATTAAATTAAATTCATGACTTACATTAAGCATGCTAATTTGGCAGGTCCATGCACTGTCTCATTACATGTATTATATATTTATCAGAATTTGCATCAGTTGCTCTATTTCTGTTTATATTCGATACATCTATGTATACTACTCTGAACAATCCCATGTTAATCTGAAAAGTTATAATATCCGAAACCACTATTTGCTAGAGCCGAATTTAGTGTTCAAATATAAGTTACATTTACCAAAGAGTAAACAGAGAACAATTCGGGAAACTCTTTTTCAATAGCATGCAACTCTTTTGGCCTCTTTCGCTCGCACCCGGCTCAACATGAGGCCTTAAGTGAAAGAGTTCTTTACCTTGGTAGAACAATTAAATTTTGATGCTCAAGTTGTTCATGGTTGTTCATCGGGTATTCCGTGTGTTATCCCGGCGAAACAGGATCTAATTTGTGCTAGGATTCATAATTGTCTCAACCTTTTAGATGATCGTGTATAGTTTTGAAAATATTTAAATATGGTATACACATTGTGAGAACACAAGTAATATGGTGCTTTCAACACCAAGCAAAATGCATCGGAAAAATGGATAATTTTTTTCTCGAGGGATATACCATCAACATTCAAGCATGAAATATGGTGCATTCATGTTGTTATTTGTTTCATGTACTAAAAAGGAAATGTGTTGATAGTTCGTAAATGTTTGTTAAAAGACGCAGAAGGGTACTTAGGTGGTTCTAAATTTCTGCTTTACATCATCACATGGTTATTGACTGGCAACCAGGTTAAAATGTACTCCGTGCCAGTGTTCAATTTTAGGTAAATTTGTAGCCTAATTGTGGTAGGTATCCATTTTCTATGCATTTGAATGATCATCAAGTCCCACAACAGTACCAAACTCACATCATTCGCCTGGGTTCTGAACATCTTTAATATTCACAATTTGTACACGCAAATATTGATATCTAGAAGTAAACTATTTCCATTTTTTTGAGCTATAGTCTGTATGTGCATATGAAGCAAAATTTATGTGCTAAGATAATTAGTAGTTTAACAATGTTGGTTAAGAAACAAAAAAACCACTTAGAATACAGAGATAGATTTTGAGTTTGGTACATGTAAAAATGTTTATGACCATATTAATGGCTTACTGATAAATGCACTGCATGGCTCCATATTCTCTTAAATGAAGCGAGATAAACAATTTTTAGTGTCCTATACCCATGTATGGTGAGTGTACAAATATGACTCCATCATTTGATTTTTCAGTTTCCAAAACTTTCATTGAAAAATAGTTCTTATTATCTCAGTTGTGATATATTGATAACTTGGGTGATATTCAAAGGTGTATTCCTATGTTTTTGAAAATTTTAATTCCTTATATTTTGAAAAATATATAAATTCTTAACAAATATTTCTATTGAAAAACTAGCTCGTGCAGATGCACGGGTTGACGACTAGTTTTTATAAACATTTATCTCTTGAACCGTGAGTCCAAATCACGAACCATTTTTACTGCCGCATTTCTCGCTTAGAGATCCTCGAATCTAGATTCATGTTAATAGATTTTAACGAACTTTTGAAAAAATCCCCAATAAAAACTAGAAATGGAAAAAAAACTGAAAACAAAGAAAACAGAAAAAAAATGGACGGAAACCCTAAAAACCAAAAGCGGAAGCGCAATTGTGCTTATCGCTTTTGTTGGAAGCGCAACTGTGTGTTTTACTTTCTGGAAAGCACAACCGCACTTTTCACTTCTTGGAAAGCACATATGTGCGATGCTTCATGATGAAGCACAGATAATTGAAAAATACAGTTGTGCTTCATGGAAAAGCACCGTTCTGCTTCACGTGAAGCACATCTGTGCTTTTTTACACTCTGTGCTTCAAGCCAGGAAATCAGAAAAGGAATAAAATAATCACTAAATATTGAAGAATACCAAGCAAAATCTGGAAACCAGAAAAAAGTAGCAAAACACGTGCAAAATCAAAAAACGCGATCCCACCGGTGTGACCAGCGCGGGACACGTGGGGGCAGCTGGGTGCATCAAATGTCAGTGCAGGAGTACTCTCGAGTAATGCTGGAGGTCCCCGCAATGGTGTACTCTCCAGTAATCGCTCCAGCAAATTGTCCTTTTACATGTTTGAACTTCAATGTTTAATTTGACTTCATCTTCCAATGTGCTTAAGTCGTGCATTGTGCTTCTTACAACTGGTAGACTTGGGGCACGGATTACGTGGACGCTCTCTGAGCGGGCCAGGAAGCAGGAACATCCATGCACCGCTCCCGCAAAGCCATCCGCGGGTAGTGGCTGAGTACGAAATCATCATTAATTAAAGAGTACTTTTTGTAAAGGCTGATCCTTTTCTTAGGTTGCGACAAGTGGTGTAATGCACGTGCACCACTTCATGCAATCTGGGAAATATTTTCTGTAGTTTTATTTATTTGAAATATTTTATCTCTTAAACCGTATATTCAAATCTTGAACCGTTTCATCATTGGATTTCTCACGTCAAGATCTTCGAAACTAGATCCCATGTTAAAACGTTTCGACAAACTTTTTTAAGAAAAGTCCGGACAAAATAACAGCACGTTATTGTTTTTTTCACTTTTTTCCACGTTTCCAAAGAGGCACAGAAACAAATTTGTGATTCTCGTGGAAGAAAAAACTAGGAAAATGCTTTTCTCTTCCTTTATCAGAGAGGCACCGTATAAGCAAATATGTGCCTCCATGCGAAGCAAATTTGTGCCTCCCACAGAAAAAAAACAAAATGTGTTTTTTTTCCTTTTTCGAAGAGGCACAGATGTGCCTCCCGCGGTAGCAAACCTGTGCCTCCACGAGATGCAAATCGGTGCCTCTCATGAGAGCAAATCTGTTCCTCCGCGAGGAATAAATATGTGCCTCTCGCATAACAAAAAAGAAATATGTTCTTTCGCACACAAAAAAATTGATAATTTGTTTTGTCCAAAACCTAATGAAAGCCGAGGTGAAACGGGAAAGCCCAAAAAAACATCAAAAAGCCAGTAGTAAAATCTGGATGGAGTGCCCAACACGCAACACGTGGAAGCGGTTGAGAAGGCACCTAGTGGCATGCTCTCAGCCCATCAAAAGTACCCTTGCGAGGGCTCCCCAAGCAGTACTCGTTGACTAGTTGCTCTCGGCTGAGTGGCACTAACATGGGGCCAGAAGGATGATGCGGCCAATCCAGGGGCATACTTGGAAGTTTCTCTCCAAATGGGCTCATAGGAGATGGCATGTGCACCGATTCAGATGACCGAGCAGGGAAAACTAGCCCAACAAAGATAATGACAGCGAATAGGAAAAGTTAGCAGCTATGTGCACTAAACATTTGTTTGGGGGGAGGGGGGACCAACTAAATACAAACATACAAATACGGAGGAGTGTCATTTTCATTCTATGGAAGAGGATGGGATCGATGCGCGATAATGATGCAAGGTAGATTGCCCATTTTCCCAACAACCATGAGGCCGTAGAACCCAACTAGGTATCCAAGATCAAAAAATATGTCAAACATAATTGTGTGAAGCCTAAGATTGAGACTAGTTGCCAAATGATATGTACAAGAGGAAGTTGTGAAGTTCGTTGAAGCATTCGATCTTGTTGCAAGGATGGAACTGATGATATTACTCATAATTCTCACGGCTCACAGAATGATGGAGGATACGTCACATGAAGGTAAGATTCACTTTTTTGGACAGGGAGTTAGAAGGAGAAATTTATGGAACCGGCCACCGAAATTAATCAAAGAGGGAGGAAAGCACGAGGTACTGAAGCTACATAATGTCTTGTACAGGCTATGCACTAGTATAAAAGTGGGCATTAGACGTGTCCCTCCAAGGTAGTTTTGTAGCAAAAAAAAACTGCATGTAATATCCCAGGGTAGACAGATTAGTTCCGAAACCGCATGTAGTAAAATGTTGAACCGTTTGCTACTCTGCATCCTCCTCTTTTTTCTCTCGCGTGCTAGAGGTTGCATGTTCTATACTGCCTTTGGTTAGTTTGTACGTCAAGGCACGGCCATTTTTCTTCTTGTTTCTCTATAGATTCTCCTCCAAGCCTCCTCATTTTCGATCCCTCCCTTGCCACCATGTTCACCTTCCCCGAGCAGGGGCTGACAGCCCCAGGATGGCCCTAAAGTTAGGTGCTCGTATCTTATACACAAGCACTTCAAACCCTCAAGGACCCCAATTGGGCAATCCCACGGCCTTGTGCACCTCCTAGAGAAGATCCGTTGGGCGGCCAGGAAGTTCTCGAGGCCCGTGGTCAATGGTACACCGCGGTGTGGTGATGTTGGGTGAAACCCTAGCGATGACCTTGTTCACACTTGGAGGTGAGAGAGAGGGAATCAAACACAAACACAAGGGGGAAATCACTCAAACAAACCCAAATCACACGTCCACTAGGATAGCATACATGAGATCCGCAAGTATAACATGACCAATCAAGGGAAAATAACACATGGTAAAGGTTCTTCTCAAATCCAAAGGAGATGATGTCTTGATGATAGTCTTCTCCAAGAGGTGTTGATATCCACTTGGGGATCTTCTCCTACGAGGTCTTGATCTCCAAGGGGAGAGGTAGATGAGAAAAGCTCTCTCTAGATCATATCAAATGCTTTGCTAACCCTTATTTTGACCTGGGGATGAGTACTTATAGCCTAGGGAAGATTAGGGGGGGTACAAGGGCCGCTCACCCCTACATGCGTGCATGCATCATTTCGAAGGTCAGGGCACCTGGATTAAGTGTCAGGGCACCCGAGGTCGTGTGAGAGGAGGGGGTCTGGACACCAGGGGTATTGTGGCCTGACACCTGGGGTTGCGCCTAGGTAGGGGTCCGGGCACCCAGGGGTTGAAGGTCGTGCACCCATGTTGTCCAGTGGTTTTGCCAACCCCGCGGTCGCGTGTCTAGGCACCTTGGGTGTCTAGAAGCCCTCCGGTCTTTCGCGGTCGGGTGTTCCTCCATCTCCTCCTTTCTCTTGCAGCTCCATGTGGACTTTTTGATCCTTCCTAGCTTCTCCATGGTCTTCTCCTTTATACATAAGCATGCAAAAAGTCTCCTCTTGATGGATAAGCCATTTCTCACGTGATATCAAAGGAAGCTCGAAGAGGAAAGAGGTAAACTAGATTTCGATGGCACATTGGTGTCGCTTGAAGCTACGTCGGTATTTCCCCAAAGAGGAAGGAATGATGCAGCACAGCGGCGGTAGGTATTTCCCTCAGATATGAAACCAAGGTTATCGAACCAGCAGGAGAACCAAGCAACACAACGTAAACAGCCCCTGCACACAGATAACAAATCCTCGCAACCCGACATTTTAAAGGGGTTGTCAATCCCTTCCGGGGTACGGCGCCTCAAGATAGGCAAAACAGACGTGAGGTAAATTGTAGTAGATTGATAGATCGAACGCCAAACAAAATAAATAAGAATAAATTGCAGCAACGTATTTTTTTGTTTTAATAGATCTGAAAATAAACGCAAGGAAAAAGTAGATCGCAAAGGCAAATATATGAGAAAGAAGACCCGGGGGCCGTAGATTTCACTAGTGGCTTCTCTCAAGAAAAATAGCAAACGGTGGGTAAACAAATTACTGTTGGGCAATTGACAAAACATCAAATAATCATGATGATATCCAGGAAGTAATCGTTATATAGGCATCACGTCCAAGATTAGTAGACCGACGTCTGCTTACATCTAGTACTATTACTCCACACATCAACCGCTATCCAGCATGCATCTAGTGTATAAAGTTCATGGAAAAACGGAGTAATGCAATAAGAACGATGACATGATGTAGACAAGATCTATCTATGTAGAGATAAACCCCATCGTTTTATCCTTAGTAGCAACGATACATACGTGTCGGTTCCCTTTCTGTCACTAGGATCAAGCACCGTAAGATCGAACCCACTACAAAGCACCTCTTCCCATTGCAAGATAAATAGATCAAGTTAGCCAAATAAGACCCAAAAATCGGAGAAGAAATACGAGGCTATAAGTAGTCGTGCATATAAGAGATCAAAGAAACTCAAATAACTTTAATGGATATAAAAAGATATAACTGATCATAAACTCGAAGTTCATCAGATCCCAACAAACACAACGCAAAAGAGTTACATCATATAGATCTCCAAGAGACCATTGTATTGAGAATTCAGCGAGAGAGAGAAAGCCATCTAGCTACTAACTACGGACCCGAAGGTCTACAAAGAACTACTCACAGATCATCGTAGAGGCACCAATGGAGGTGGTGAACCCTATCCGAGATGGTGTCTAGATTGGATCTGGTGGTTCTGGACTCTGCGGTGGCTGGATGAATATTTCGTCGACTCCCTTAGGGTTTCTGGAATGTTGAGGTATTTATAGAGCAAAGAGGCGGTCCGGGGGGCAGCCCAGGTGGGCACAACCCACCAGGGCGCGCCTGGGCCTCCTGGCGCGCCCTGGTGGGTTGTGCCCCTCTCAGGGCACCCCCAGGCACAGCCAGGGCCCGTTGTGTTCCTTCTGGCCCATAAAAATTCTCCGTAAACTTTCGGGGCATTTGGACTCCGTCCGATATTGATTTCCTGCGATGTAAAAAACATGCAGAAAACAGTAATTGGCACTTGGCGCTATGTCAATAGGTTAGTACCAAAAAATGATATAAAATGGCTATAAAATGATTATAAAACATCCAAGATTGATAATATAACAGCATGGAACAATAAAAAAATATACACATTGGAAACGTATCAACATCCCCAAGCTTAACTCCTACTCGTCCTCGAGTAGGGAAGTGATAAAGATAGAATTTTTGATGTGGAATGCTGCCTAACAAGTCATATCATATTATTTTCTTTATAGCATGGACAATTGGACTTTTATGTGATTCAAAGAAATAATCTAGTTTTGACATAATAATTTAGATACTCAAGCATATCAGCAAGCAACCATGTCTTTCAAAATATCAACGCTAAAATAAGTTATCCCTAGCCCATCATGCTCAACCATTGATCCATTCATGAAACACACTCTAATATTAACTGCACCCAATACTTAAGTATGATCATATTGCCTCCTAGTTGGTGCTTTTTTAAGAGAAGATGGAGACTCAAATTCAAAATAAAAATTGCATAAAGTAAAAGAAAGGCCCTTCGCAGAGGGAAGTAGGGATTTGTAGAGGTGCTAGAACTCAAAGCGAAAAATTAGAGATACAAACATTTTGGGAGGTGTATCCATCCCACAAATGAAAACGACTTAGAGTTCCCAACACTTTCCATGCTAGATATATCATAGGCGGTTCCCAAACAGAAAATAAATTTTATTCCATTTTCCACCATACTTTCACTTTCCCTGGCCAGTCGTATCCACGGTTGCCCTCCATACCAACACTTTCGTGAGAATAAAGTAAATTCATTTTGTATTTCGGGACTGGGCATCCTTAAACCTTTGCCTAACTCTCGTGCAATGACAAGTGAATAAACACTCATCGTGAGAATAACACATCCAACCTGGAAAATATTAGCCACCCCTCACCGCTCCGCAAGCGAAACAAACACACAAAAGAGAAGTTTATTTTGAAAATTAGAGATGGCGCATGCAAATTTGCTTAGAACGGCAAAAGAATACCGCATATAGGTAGATATAGTGGACTCATGTGGCAAAACTGGTTTAAAGGATTTTGGATGCACAAGTAGAGAACATACTAGGTGCAAAATGAAGGCTAGCAAAAAGATTGAGAGGCGACCAACCAAGAAACAAATAATCTCATAAGCAAGCATTAAGCATAATTAACACCAAATAATGCAACAAAAGTAGGATATAATTTAATTGCATTACTATTGATTTTCGTACTTGCATAGGGAATCACAAACCTTAACACCAATATTCTTACTAAAGCATAATTACTCATCAACATAACTCACATATCACATCATCATATCTCAAAACTATTACTACGAATCAAGTTTATTTTGTCCAATGATCTTCATGAAAGTTTTTATTATATCCTTGTTAGATATCTATCACTTTGGGACTAATTTTCTTGTGTTGCTTTTCATAAGCTCAAACAAATATAAGTGAAGATCAAGAGCATAATTTTTTTTCTTTCTCTCAAAATAATTTAAGTGAAGCAAGAGAGAATTTCTTGAAAATTTTACTAACTCTCAAATAAATCTAAGTGAAGCAAGAGAGCATTTTCTTCAAAAATACTAAAGCACACCATGCTCAAAAAGATATAAGTGAAGCACTAGAGCAAGTCCATAGCTCATAAAAATTTAAGTGAAGCATAGAGAGCAATTCTAACAAGTCATGACATAATTTTGGCTCTCTCAAATAGGTGTGTCAAGCGAGGATTGATGACTTAAAACACAAAATAAAACAATCAAAGACGCATATCATACAAGACGCTCCAAGCAAAACACATATCATGTGACGAATACAAGTATAGTTTCGAGTAAAATACCGATAGTCGTAGGAAGAAAGCGGGGATGCCACTCGGGGGCATCCCCAAGCTTAGTTGGTTGCTCATTTTTGGATAATAGCTTGGGATGCCGGGGCATCCCCAAGATTAGGCTCTTCTATCCTTCCTTTATCCATCGTAAGATAACCCAAAACTTGAAAACTTCAATCACACAAAACTCAACAAAACCTTCATGAGATCCGTTAGTATAAGAAAGCAAAACACTACTATAAGTATTGTATCAAACCAATTAATATTTTGTTTTTGTATTAAATCTACTATATTCCAACTTTTCTATGGCAAACACTCATCAAAGAAAACCATAGAGCCATCAAAATAAGCACACAACACAAAGAAAACAGAATCTGCCAAAACAGAACAGTCTGTAGCAATCTGACTTTTTAGAATACTTTTGTGACTCCAAAAATTCTGAGAAAATAGGACGACCAGGGAATTTTTTATATTAATCTTCTGTAGAAAGAATCAGGGCAAAAGCCCTTTTTTGTGATTTATGAAAATTATTTTCGTGAGTGCATAAGTTTCTGTTTTTCAGAAGATCAAACAACTATCACCCAAGAAGATCCTATAGGCCTTGCTTGGCACAAACACTAATTAAAACAAAGAAACACAATCATACCAGTACCATAATTATGTAAACACACAAGAACGGAAAGCAAAAAGCAAAAATAAATTTTATTCATTGGGTTGCCTCCCAACAAGCGCTATAGTTTTACGCCCTTCGCTAGGCATAAAGCAAGGATCTAAGTATTGTCATCTTTGGTTCGAGATCCATAAGAAGCCCTCATGATTAATTCATAAGGTGGATTAATTATTGTTCTAGGAAAGTGTTCCATACCTTTCCTCAAGGGTAATTGGAACTTAATATTGCCTTCTTTCATATCAATCACAACACCGATAGTGCGTAAAAATGGTCTACCAAGAATAATTGGACAAGCCGGATTGCAATCAATATCAAGAACAATAAAATCCATGGGCACATAATTCCTATTTGCAAGAATAAGAACATCATTAATTCTTCCCATTGGCTTTTTAATAGTAGAATCCGCCAAGTGCAATTCAAAGAGTATTCTTCAAGATTAGTAAGACCAAGCACATCACATAAAGATATAGGAATTGTAGAAACACTAGCACCCAAGTCACACAAAGCAAAACACTCATAATTTTTAATCTTGACTTTATAGTAGGTTCCCATTCATCATGCAATTTTCTAGGAATTGAAACTTCTAATTCCAATTTTTCTTCAAAAGCTTTCATCATAGCATCAACAATATGTTTAGTAAAAGCTTTACTTTGTTCATAGGCATGGGGTGAATTTATGATGGATTGCAACAAATAAGTACAATTAATCAAAGAGCAACTATCATAATTAAAGTCTTTGTAATCCAAAAGAGTGGGCACATCACTAGTTAAAGTTTTGACCTCTTCGAACCCACTTTCATCAATTTTCTCAATAAGATTTTCACCCTCTGAAATATTGGGAGGCCTTCTACCTAAAATTGACTCTTCTCGAGTCCCTTTTTCATCCATATTAACTTTACTAAACAAAGAATCAATAGGAGAAACATCAATCATTTTAGGATCTTCATCACTTTTAACTTCTAATGAGATTGGTTTAGCAGCCATTTGATTTACTAAGGTAGCTTGTGCATCGGATATTTTTCCTAGCAAGCTTTCAGCAAAAGCATACTTAGATTGAAGATTGCAAACTTCTCTGCTAATAACATCAAGTTGTTTTGTGATAGCATCTAGCACAATGGAGTGCTCCGTAAGTTCTTTAGTAAAATACTTATTGTGCTCAAATTGTGTAGTAATATATGTTGGGGAACGTAGTAATTTCAAAAAAATTCCTACGCACACGCAAGATCATGGTGATGCATAGCAACAAGAGGGGAGTGTGTCGCCTACGTACCCTCGTAGACCGAAAGCGGAAGTGTTAGCACAACGCGGTTGATGTAGTCGTACGTCTTCACGATCCGACCAATCAAGTACCGAACGTACGGCACCTCCGAGTTCAGCACACGTTCAGCCCGATGACGTCCCTCGAACTCCGATCCAGCCGAGTGTCGAGGGAGAGTTTCGTCAGCACGACGGTGTGGTGACGATGTTGATGTTCTACCGATGCAGGGCTTCGCCTAAGCACCGCTACAGTATAATCGAGGTGGACTATGGTGGAGGGGGCCACCGCACACGGCTAAAAGATCAAACGATCAATTGTTGTTGTGCCTTGAGGTGCCCCCCTGCCCCCGTATATAAAGGAGCAAGGGGGGAGGGGCGGCCGGCCTAGGAGGGGGCGCGCCAAGGGGAGTCCTACTCCCACCGGGAGTAGGACTCCCTCCTTCCTTGTTGGAGTAGGAGAAGGGGGGAAAGAGGGGGAGAGGAGGAAGGAAAAGAGGGCTGCACCCCTTGTCCAATTAGGACCAGAGGGGGGCTGCGCGCCTCCACCCTTTCGGCCTCTTTCCTCTATTCCTGTATGGCCCAATAAGGCCCATATACTCCCCGGCGAATTCCCGTAACTCTCCGGTACTCCGAAAAATACCCGAATCACTCGGAACCTTTCCGAAGTCCGAATATAGTCGTCCAATATATCGATCTTTACGTCTCGACCATTTACAGACTCCTCGTCATGTCCCCGATCTCATCTGAGACTCCGAACTCCTTCGGTACATCAAAACACATAAACTCATAATATAACTCTCATCGAACCTTAAGCGTGCGGACCCTACGGGTTCGAGAACAATGTAGACATGACCGAGACACATCTCCGGTTAATAACCAATAGCGGAACCTGGATGCTCATATTGGTTCCCACATATTCTACGAAGATCTTTATCGGTCAGACCGCATAACAACATACGTTGTTCCCTTTGTCATCGGTATGTTACCTGCCCGAGATTCGATCGTCGGTATCTCAATACCTAGTTCAATCTCGTTACCGGCAAGTCTCTTTACTCGTTCCGTAATACATCATCCCGCAACTAACTCATTAGTTGCAATGCTTGCAAGGCTTAAATGATGTGTATTACCGAGAGGGCCCAGAGATACCTCTCCGACAATCGGAGTGACAAATCCTAATATCGAAATATGCCAACCCAACATGTACCTTCGGAGACACCTGTAGAGCACCTTTATAATCACCCAGTTACGTTGTGACGTTTGGTAGCACATAAAGTGTTCCTCTGGTAAACGGGAGTTGCATAATCTCATAGTCATAGGAACATGTATAAGTCATGAAGAAAGCAATAGCAACATACTAAACGATCATGTGCTAAGCTAACGGAATGGGTCATGTCAATCACATCATTCTCCTAATGATGTGATCCCGTTAATCAAATGACAACTCATGTCTATGGCTAGGAAACATAACCATCTTTGATCAACAAGCTAGTCAAGTAGAGGCATACTAGTGACAATCTGTTTGTCTATGTATTCACACATGTATTATGTTTCCGGTTAATATAATTCTAGCATGAATAATAAACATTTATCATGATATAATAAAATAAATAATAACTTTATTATTGCCTCTAGGGCATATTTCCTTCAGTCTCCCACTTGCACTAGAGCCAATAATCTAGTTCACATCACCATGTGATTTAACACCAATATTCACATCTGTATGTGATTAATACCCATAGTTCACATCGTCATGTGATGAACACCCAAAGGGTTTACAAGAGTCAATAATCTAGTTCACATCGCTATGTGATTAACACCCAAAGAATACTAAGGTATGATCATGTTTTGCTCGTGAGAGAAGTTTAGTCAACGGGTCTGTCACATTCAGAGTCGTATGTATTTTGCAAATATTATATGTCTACAATGCTCTGCATGGAGCTACTCTAGCTAATTGCTCCCACTTTCAATATGTATCCAGATTGAGACTTAGAGTCATCTGGATCGGTGTAAAAGCTTGCATCGATGTAACTCTTTACGACTAACTCTTTTGTCACCTCCATAATCGAGAAACATCTCCTTAGTCCTCACTAAAGATATTCTTGACCGTTGTCCAGTGATCTACTCTTAGATCAAAATTGTATTCCTTTGCCAAAATCAGAGGAAGGTATACAATAGGTCTGGTACACAGCATAGCATACTTTATAGAACCTATGACTGAGGCATAGGGAATGATTTTTCATTCTCTTTCTATTTTCTGCCATGGTCGGGTTTTGAGTCTTACTCAACTTCACACCTTGTAACACAGGAAAGAACTCTTTCTTTGACTGTTCCATTTTGAACTACTTCAAAATCTTGTCAAGGTATGTACTCATTGAAAAATCTTATCAACCGTCTTGATCTATCTCTATAGATCTTGATGCTCAATATGTAAGCAGCTTCACCGAGGTCTTTCTTTGAAAAACTCTTTTCAAACACTCCTTTATGCTTTCCAGAAAATTCTACATCACTTTCGATTAAAAATATGTCATTCACATATACTTATCAGAAAGGCTGTAGTGCTCCCACTCACTTTCTTGTAAATACAGGCCTTTCCAAAAGTCTGCATAAAACCATATGCTTTGATCAACTCATCAAAGCATATATTCCAACTCCAAGATGCTTGCACCAGTCCATTGATGGATTGCTGGAGCTTGCACACTTTGTTAGCACCTTTAGGATTGACAAAACCTTCTGGTTGTATCATATACAACTCTTCTTTAATAAATCCATTAAGGAATTCAGTTTTGACATCCATTTGCCATATTTCATAAAATATGGCAATTGCTAACATGATTCGGACAGACTTAAGCATCGATATGAGTGATAAAATCTCATCGTATTTAACACATTGAACTTGTCGAAAAACCTTTTTGCGTCAAGTCGAGCTTTGTAGATAGTAACACTACTATCAACGTCCGTCTTCCTCTGGAAGATCCATTTATTTTCTATGGCTTGCCGATCTTCGGGCAAGTCCACCAAAGTCCACACTTTGTTCTCATACATGGATCCCATCTCAGATTTCATGGCCTCAAGCCATTTCGCGAAATCTAGGCTCATCATCGCTTCCTCATAGTTCATAGGTTCATCATGGTCTAGTAACATGACTTCTAGAATAGGATCGCCGTACCACTCTGGTGCGGACCATACTCTGGAAGACCTACGAGGTTCTGTAGTAACTTGATCTGAAGCTTCATGATCATCATCATTAGTTTCCTCACTAATTGGTATAGGAATCACAAGAACTGATTTCTGTGATGAACTACTTTCCAATAAGGGAGCGGGTACAGTTAGCTCATCAAGTACTACTTACCTCCCACTCACTTCTTTTGAGAGAAACTCCTTCTCTAGAAAGGATCCATTCTTAGCAACGAATATCTTGCCTTCGGATCTGTGATAGAAGGTGTACCCAACAGTCTCCTTTGGGTATCCTAGGAAGACGCACTTCTCCGATTTTTCACATAAACATCGCAGCCCCAAACTTTTAAGAAATGACAACTTTGGTTTCTTGCCAAATCACAGTTCATAAGGCATCGTCTCAACGGATTTTGATGGTGCCCTATTTAAAGTGAATGCAACTGTCTCAAATGCATAACCGCAAAATGATAGTGGTAAATCGGTAAGATACATCATTGATCACACAATATCCAATAAAGTGCGGTTATGATGTTCGGACACACCATAACGTTGTGGTGTTCCAGGTGGTGTGAACTGTGAAACTATTCCACATTGTTTTATATGAAGGCCAAACTCATAACTCAAATATTCTCCTCTACGATCAGATTGTAGAAACTTTATTTTCTTGTTACGATGATTCTCCACTTCACTCTGAAATTCTTTGAACTTTTCAAATGTTTCAGACTTGTGCTTCATTAAGTAGATATACTCATATCTGCTCAAATCATCTGTGAAGGTTAGAAAATAACGATACTCGCCACGAGCATCAACACTCATTGGACCGCATACATCGGTATGTCTTATTTCCAATAAGTCAGTAGCTCGTTCCATTGTTCAGAAGAACGGAGTTTTAGTCATCTTGCCCATAAGGCATGGTTCGCAAGCATCAAATGATTCATAATCAAGTGATTCCAAAAATCCATCTTTTATGGAGTTTCTTCATGCGCTTTAAACCAATATGACCCAAACGGTAGTGCGACATATAAGTTGCACTATCATTATCAACTTTGCATCTTTTGGCATCAATATTATGCATATGTGTATCACTACGATCAAGATTCAATAAACCATCAACATTGGGTGTAAGACCATAGAAGGTTTTATTCATGTAAACAGAATAACAACATTGGGTGTAAGACCATAGTTCGGGGATCCTAAGTATGCTCCGTTAGACCGGTAGTGGAGTGCGGAGAACAATTATCTCGATTTGGCAGCGAGTGCGGCAGACGCGACAGAACACTTCCGGGGTCGAGGTGACCATGAATTGGAAGAACTTTTTTGTCGCAATTCCACAATCCAGAACGCCCACTTTCGGTATCCGACTGTTTGGCCGCCTGGGCGGAGCTGAACAGGTTATCTGGACTCGCCATGAGGTATGTTGCGAGTCATCTGTGGCCGGAAGAGCCAGAGCCGAAGAGTTATTTTAGCTTGGTGCAGCAGTTCCTTGGTTCGGTGCCGCATGTTGATGCAATGAAGAGGTCGGCATGCATAGAGGGTGCACAGATGGCTCTTGCCCGTGTCAAAACATACTGGGCGGATATGAAGGCCAGTGTTGTTGCATCCCGGGATTCGGACGAAAGTCGAGTACCTGCCAAGCACTACTTTGAGGAAGTTCTTCAGGGCGCTCGTTTAATAGAAGCGCAGTGCTCAAAGGATGTTGTGTTCGAATAGCATATGCTATTGTAAAACAAATATTTGATAGAAAAGAGCTTTTTATACTTGTGCTTGCAAGAATTATAATGCCTCCTGTGCGGTTGTTAATGTATATGTGTATATAACCTGAAAGATGGCAGTCGTTGGCTTCAGCCCCCACGCATATAATGCGGGGGTGTTTGCAAAAAGGCGCCTTTTCACACTTAATCCAACGTCTTGGTACTATAAAGGAGGTGATAGCGCAGCCAACTAGGCAACCAGACTATAATGCTTTATCACTATCACTTAGCCATAGGAGTTCGACGGTGGGGCTACTGAATAGCCCCTAGGGGCACCGCGCTCGCCCGAATTCAGGGCACGTGTGTGCCTGACCGGGAAGCGGCCCTTCGTTAATGCGGAGGAATCCGAATGATTCCGAAAGTCATCGAGTGGTTGACCAGTCTCTCGCTATATCATGATAGTCAGTTTTTGGCTTTCTCTACTGAGGTGCTCGCCTGGCCAAACCGGGGCACAATCGCAGTAGTTCTCCTGCTGCCGCCTTAGCCGATAGAGCGGAACGTAAGGCAGCAAAACACAGGAGCCGGGCAAACCCAACATTTGACCAAAGACATGATTCGGAGCTGATGCATATAAGGCCAAACTCGCGACGCCGAACACTCCCTAAGGTATTCGGTCTTTATGAAAATGGGCCGAACAAAAGCCCTTGGTAAGAAGCCCCTGGTGCCCAGGAACGAGAAAAATTCTGGCGTGGCCACATGCCAAGACGCCAGCCTCCTCCTTGGTTATAGCGAAAACCGGGGGATGTTATCAACAAGAGACAGTAAAAAAGGTCTATGTAGGGTCTTAATCTTAAAAGAATCCTTAAAACGGGTCCCTACTGCACGTCTGCGCCTGTGTCTCCGTTGTGCCGTATCCTGGACGGGTGTAGCACGATGTTCGTCTGCGAAAGAGAGGAACTTAGTGAAAAATAATCGTGCGAGAAATCTATATTAAAATAAACAAAATATAATACAGAGACATGAGTGGAATTGAGCCGTATTGTCTCCTGGTGTAAACATGCGGAGCCCCTTGTACAGGCTTATGCGGCTATTAAGCCTTTGTATGTTTACGCCGGACTCGTCGAGTCGTGTCCGGGGTAGTAAAGTTGGTTTAGTGTGCGGCTGTCAAGGCAGCCGCACCATTATCCGCACTTCGGGGATCACTTGATATTTCCCTTTAATGAGATGATGCCTCGTGGACCGGGAATTTTGAGTGTGAGGGATGCATAATGCGGTATTGCATTAAAGCGGGCGAAAGCTTCGCGTCCCAGTAGCGCTTGATAGCGACTTATGAATGGGGCGATGTGGAAGGTTAGGTTTTCGCTTCGGAAGTTGTCGGGTGAGCCGAACATGACTTCTAACGAAAGGGAACCCATACTCTCGGTATCTGGGCCTGGCGTGACTCCTTGAAAGGAAGTGTTGCCATGGCAAATTATTGTTGGGTTTACCCCCAGTTTGCGGATTGTGTCCTGATATAACAGGTTTAGGTCACTGCCGCCGTCCATTAGGACTTGTGTAAATTGGAGTCCGTCAATAATCGGATCCAAGACCAAGGCAGGCCAGCCTGCGTTCCGGATACCTCTGGAGTAATCCTGATGATCGAAGGTGATTGGCTGTAACAACCAGTGGCGGGGCTCCTCTGGGGCAGGCTGTATGGCGCGTATCTTCGTAGGCTCCATTCTGTTTTTCCCTTTTGTCAACTGAAGTGACTTTACTGTTTTGACTTCTTGTGGGAACTTCTTTTGTTCTTCGGTGTTCTACTTGTGGGGTGCGTCGTCATCCTCGCTCGGTGTGTCGAGCCCCTTGTGTTCGGCATTGAGTTTTCTGGACTGCTTGAAGACCCAACAATCTCTGTGGGTGTGGTTTGCAGGTCTCCCAGGAGTACTGTGGATTTGACATATTTTGTCCAAGATTTTGTTGAGGTTAGATAGCTCGTCCCTGTCATCTTTGGGGGGCAGCTTTTTCTGATTTTGCCGAGAGATTTTGAATCCGGCGTTCACTGTTGTGCTCATCGGGCTGTTATCCTTGATCCGGCGTTGTTCTTTGTTATGGTGCGGTTTCCCGTTTCCATCTCTGAGTTCGGATGTACTTGGGTCGCTGGTGCTGCTTCTTGCCAACCAGCTATCCTCTCCTGCGCAAAAGCGGTTTATGAGGCTTGTTAATGCGGCCGTTATTATTGGCTTTTCTTGGCCGAGGTGTCTGGCGAGCCATTCGTCTCGGACGCTATGTTTGAAAGCTGCTAGGGCTTCGGCGTCCGGACGGTCGACTATCTGATTCTTTTTAGTAAGAAATCTGTTCCAGAGTTTCCGGGATGACTCTCCGGGTTGTTGGGTTATATGACTCAGATCGTCTGCATCTGGAGGTCGGACATAGGTCCCTTGAAAATTTGCTCGGAAAGCATCCTCGAGCTCTTCCCAACTTCCTATGGTGTTTTCGGGAAGGCTTTTAAGCCAATGCCGGGCTGGCCCTTTGAGCTTAAGGGGTAAGTATTTTATGGCGTGAAGGTCATCTCCTCTGGCCATGTGTATGTGGAGGATATAATCCTCGATCCAGACTCTAGGGTCTGTTGTTCCGTTGTATGCTTCTACGTTTACGGGCTTGAATCCCGCTGGAAATTCATGATCCAGTACCTCATTGGTGAAACATAGGGGATGTGCGGCACCCCTGTACGTAGGTGTGCCGCGATGTTCAGATATTTTTTGTGTTGCATTGCTCGCTGGAGCTTGCTTTCTTGGCCCGTAGATGGATATGGTTGGACCGGTTTTTTGATGCGAATCCTTGGGCGGATCGCATTCCGTATTGAGTGCGGCGCCCTTTGTCGCTTGAGGTCGATCATGGGGTCGTCTATCCGACCTAGTGGCTTCCTTGTTTTTTTACTGTGGGGGCTCTAAGGCCTCTTCATCAAATTCCTGTAGTAATTTCCGCTTCGAATAGCTCTTTGTGTGATGACTGTTGCCGTACTTGTGTGCAGTATTGAGTACTTTGCCCCGTCTGATTCTGAGTGCATCTTCCGCTGTTTTGAGCTTCCGCTTCTGCTTTTTCAGGCTACGCGCAGTGGCGACGAGCCTTTGGTGGAGGTTCTGGTGCTCCAGCGACTTGTCCGGTGTGAGGTCGTCCGGACTATTATCTTAGCCGGGGACGGATTGTTCAGTTTGTCCGCCCTGTTTGGACGGTTGCTCAATGGCATGTTCGTCTTCCATTGATTCACCCCGCTCTATGGCTGGGTCTCTGTCGAGGTGGGGCTTGGCCCATTGATTGTTTTTCGAGGGAACGATCCCTGGTTGCGCCATTTGATCCTCGCCATTGCTTCTTTTAGGTGTGTCCACCATGTATACATCGTGTGATGAGGTGATTGTCCGGTGCTCTATAGGCGCTGGTTCTCGATTGTCTCCTTCATCAGCGTCCATACCATCGATGTCTTCGGAGTCGTAGTCGAGCATGTCGGTTAGATCGTCGACAGTGGCCATGAAGTGGGTGGTGGGCGGGGTTTGAATTTCTTTGTCGTTCGCATCCCAACCTCGCTGACCACAGTCCGGCCAGGGCTCTCCTGACAAAGAGAGAGACTTTAGTGAATTCAGGATGTCGCCAAAGGGCGAGTGCTGAAAGATGTCCGCGGCGGTGAACTCCATGATTGGAGCCCAATCGGCTTCGATCGGAAGGGGTGCGGGAGATTCGGAGTCCGAAAAGGAGTCCGGCACCTTGGAGTCACAGGCCTCACAAAGGACTAGGCCGGTATCCGGCTCGTTCGCCGTAGAAATTGAGGCTCCTGGGGCGGCGTCCAACCGTCCGTCCCCGACTGGCGTGGTCGGCTCCGAGCTAAGGGTCGCAGCGGACACCTGAGCGGCGCTCTGGGCGCTGTCCGGCGGCAGAGCTAGATCATGCCCATCGTGACAGTGCAGCGCGCTCGGCCGTGGCTCGAATCCGTCGAAGATCAAGTCCCCGCAGATATCGGCCGTGTAGTTTAAGCTTCTAAATCTGACCTGATGGCCAGGGGCGTAGCTTTCGATCTGCTCCAGATGGCCAAGCGAATTGGCCCGCAGTGCGAAGCCGCCGAATACGAAGATCTGTCTGGGGAGAAAAGTCTCGCCCTGGACCGCGTCGTGGTTGATGATCGAAGAAGCCATCGGGCCTAAAGGTCACGCCACAGAGGAACTCTCAATGAAAGCACCAATGTCGGTGTCAAAACCGATGGATCTCGGGTAGGGGGTCCCGAACTGTGCGTCTAGGCGGATGGTAACAGGAGACAAGGGACACGATGTTCTTACCCAGGTTCGGGCCCTCTCGATGGAGGTAAAACTCTACACCTGCTTGATTAATATTAATGATATGGGTAGTACAAGAGTTGATCTACCACGAGATCAGAGAGGCTAAACCCTAGAAGCTAGCCTATGGTATGATTGTTGTTCGTCCTACGGACTAAAACTCTCCGGTTTATATAGACACCGGAGAGGGCTAGGGTTACACAGAGTCAGTTACAATGGGAGGAGATCTTCATATTGAATCGCCAAGCTTGCCTTCCACGCCAAGGAAGGTCCTATCCGGACACGGGACAAAGTCTTCAATCTTGTATCTTCATAGTCCGGGAGTCCGGCCAAAGGTCATAGTCCGGCCATCCGGACACCCCCTAATCCAGGACTCCCTCACCTTGCATTATAGTTCATCACGAAGTACCACTAACTTGGTGGTGGTGACTAGAGAACTCTGCCAATCACTATCTTATCTAGAAGATTAACTCCCACTTGATTCAAGCGATTGTAGTACTCAGACAATCTAAGCACTTGCTCACTAGTTGAGCAATTCTCCTCCATCTTTTAGCTATAGAACTTGTTGGAGACTTCATATCTCTCAACTCGGATATTTGCTTGAAATATTAACTTCAACTCCTGGAACATCTCATATGGTCCATGACGTTCAAAACGTCTTTGAAGTCCCGATTCTAAGTTTAAGCATGGTGCACTAAACTATCAAGTAGTCATCATATTGATCTAGCCAAACGTTCATAACGTCTGCATCTGCTCCTGCAATAGGTCTGTCACCTAGCGGTGCATCAAGGACATAATTCTTCTGTGCAGCAATGAGGACAATCCTCAGATCACGGATCCAATCCGCATCATTGCTACTAACATCTTTCAACACAGTTTTCTCTAGGAACATATCAAAATTAACATATGAAAACAACAACGCGAGCTATTGATCTACAACATAATTTGCAAAATACTACCAGGACTAAGTTCATGATAAATTTAAGTTCAATTAATCATATTACTTAAGAACTCCCACTTAGATAGACATCCCTCTAATCATCTAAGTGATCACGTGATCCAAATCAACTAAACCATAACCGATCATCACATGAAATGGAGTAGTTTTCAATGGTGAACATCACTATGTTGATCATATGTACTATATGATTCACGCTCGACCTTTCGGTCTCAGTGTTCCGAGGCCATATCTGCATATGCTAGGCTCGTCAAGTTTAACCCGAGTATTCCGCGTGTGCAAAATTGTCTTGCACCCGTTGTAGATGGACACGATCATCACGTGGTGTCTGGGCATGACGAACTTTGGCAACGGTGCATACTCAGGGAGAACACTTTTATCTTGAAATTTAGTGAGAGATCATCTTATAATGCTACTGTCAATCAAAACAAAATAAGATGTATAAAAGATAAACATCATATGCAATCAAAAATATGTGACATGATATGGCCATCATCATCTTATGCCTTTGATCTCCATCTCCAAAGCATCATCATGATCATCATCGTCACCGACATGACACCATGATCTCCATCATCTTGATCTATATCAATGTGTCGTCACATGGTCGTCTCGCCAACTATTGCTATTGCAACTATTGCTATCGCATAGCGATAAAGTAAAGCAATTATTTGGTGCTTGCATCTTATGCAATAAAGAGACAACCATAAGGCTTCTGCCAGTTGCCGATAACTTCAACAAAACATGATCATCTCATACAACAACTTATATCTCATCACGTCTTGATCATATCACATCACAACATGCCCTGCAAAAACAAGTTAGACGTCCTCTACTTTGTTGTTGCAAGTTTTACGTGGCTGCTACGGGCTGAGCAAGAACCATTCTTACCTAGGCATCAAAACCACAACGATAGTTTGTCAAGTTGGTGCTGTCTTAACCTTCGCAAGGACCGGGCGTAGCCACACTCGGTTCAACTAAAGTTGGAGAAACTGACACCCGCCAGCCACCTGTGTGCAAAGCACGTCGGTAGAACCAGTCTCACGTAAGCGTACGCGTAATGACGGTCCGGGCCGCTTCATCCAACAATACCGCCGAACCAAAGTATGACATGCTGGTAAGCAGTATGACTTGTATCGCCCACAACTCACTTGTGTTCACTCGTGCATATAACATCAACGCATAAAACCTAGGTTCGGATGCCACTGTTGGGGAACGTAGTAATTTCAAAAAAATTCCTACGCACACGCAAGATCATGGTGATGCATAGCAACAAGAGGGGAGAGTGTCGTCTACATACCCTTGTAGACCGAAAGCGGAAGCGTTAGCACAATGCGGTTGATGTAGTCGTACGTCTTCATGATCTGACCGATCAAGTACCGAATGTACGGCACGTCCGAGTTCAGCACATGTTCAGCCCGATGACGTCCCTCGAACTCCGATCCAGTCGAGTGTTGAGGGAGAGTTTCGTCAGCACGACGGCGTGGTAACAATGTTGATGTTCTATCGACGCAGGGCTTCGCCTAAGCACCGCTACAGTATAATCGAGGTGGACTATGGTGGAGATGGGCACCGCACACGGCTAAAAGATCAAACGATCAATTGTTGTTGTACCTAGAGGTGCCCCCCTGCCCACGTATATAAAGGAGCAAGGGGGGAGGGGCAGCCGGCCTAGGAAGGGGCGCGGAGTAGGACTCCCTCCTTCCTTCTTGGAGTAGGAGAAGGGGGCAAAGAGGGGGAGAGGAGGAAGGAAAAGGGGGCTGCACCCCTTGTCCAATTCGGACCAGAGGGGGGATGCGCGCCTCCATCCTTTCGGCCTCTCTCCTCTATTCCCGTATGGCTCAATAAGGCCCATATACTCCCCGGCGAATTCCCGTAACTCTCCGGTACTCCGAAAAATACCTGAATCACTCGGAACCTTTCCGAAGTCCGAATATAGTCGTCCAATATATCGACCTTTACGTCTCGACCATTTTGAGACTCCTCGTCATGTCCCCAATCTCATCCGGGACTCCAAACTCCTTCGGTACATCAAAACACATAAACTCATAATATAACTATCATCGAAACCTTAAGCGTGCGGAACCTACGGGTTCGAGAACAATGTAGACATGACCGAGACACGTCTCCGGTCAATAACCAATAGCGGAACCTGGATGCTCATATTGGTTCCCACATATTCTACGTAGATCTTTATCGGTCAGACCGCATAACAACATACGTTGTTCCCTTTGTCATCGGTATGTTACCTGCCCGACATTCGATCGTCGGTATCTCAGTACCTAGTTCAATCTCGTTACCGGCAAGTCTCTTTACTCGTTCCGTAATACATCATCCTGCAACTAACTCATTAGTTGCAATGCTTGCAAGGCTTAAGTGATGTGTATTGCTGAGAGGGCCCAGAGATACCTCTCCGACAATCGGAGTGACAAATCCTAATCTCGAAATACGCCAACCCAACATGTACCTTCGGAGACACCTATAGAGCACCTTTATAATCGCCCAGTTATGTTGTGACGTTTGGTAGCACACAAAGTGTTCCTATGGTAAACGGGAGTTGCATAATCTCATAGTCATAGGAACATGTATAAGTCATGAAGAAAGCAATAGCAACATACTAAACGATCGTGTGCTAAGCTAACGGAATGGGTCATGTCAATCACATCATTCTCCTAATGATGTGATCCCGTTAATCAAATGACAACTCATGTCTATGGCAAGGAAACATAACCATCTTTGATCAACAAGCTAGTGAAGTAGAGGCATACTAGTGACAATCTGTTTGTCTATGTATTCACACATGTATTATGTTTCCGGTTAATACAATTCTAGCATGAATAATAAACATTTATCATGATATAAGAAAATAAATAATAACTTTATTATTGCCTCTAGGGCATATTTCCTTCAATGTATTCCTTAGTACTTTTCTCAATTTCAAGAAAAATATTTGGGTAAGGAACATTATAATATTTTCATTGAGGCGTGATGACTAAGCAAACAAGAAAGCACACAAAAACAGATCCAACAAGAAAACGGCGAACGGAAAAAGAAAGGCGAATAAAACGGCATTTTTTTTGTGAAGTGGGGGAGAGGAAAATGAGAGGCAAATGGCAAATAATGTAAATTGAAAGGAGATGAGATTTGTGATTAGGAACCTGGCATATGTTGAAGATCCTCCCAGCAACGGCGCCAGAAAGTCCTTTTGATGTCGCTTGAAGCTACGTCACTATTTCCCCAAATAAGAAGGGATGATGCAGCACAGCGGCGGTAGGTATTTCCCTCAGATATGAAACCAAGGTTATCGAACTAGTAGGATAACCAAGCAACACAACGTAAACAACCCCTGCACAGAGATAACAAATCCTCGCAACCCGACGTGTTAAAGGGGTTGTCAATCCCTTCCGAGGTACGGCACCTCAAGATAGGCAAGACAGACGTGAGGTAAATTGTAGTAGATTGATAGATCGAACGCCAAACAAAATAAATAAGAATAAATTGTAGCAAGGTATTTTTGTATTTTCTTGGTTTAATAGATCTGAAAATCAACGCAAGGAAAAACTAAATCACAAAGGCAAATATATGAGAAAGAAGACCCGGGGGCCGTAGATTTCACTAGTGGCTTCTCTCGAGAAAAATAACAAACGGTGAGTAAACAAATTACTGTTGTGCAATTGATAGAACTTCAAATAATCATGACAATATCCAGGCAATGATCATTATATAGGCATCGCGTCCAAGATTAGTAGACCGACTCCTGTCTGCATCTACTACTATTACTTCACACATGGACCGCTATCCAGCATGCATCTAGTGTATTAAGTTCATGGAAAAATGGAGCAATGTAATCAGAATGATGACATGATGTAGACAAGATCTATCTATGTAGAGATAGACCCCATCGTTTGATCCTTAGTAGGAACGATGCATACGTGCCGGTTCCCTTTCTGTCACTAGGATCAAGCACCGTAAGATCGAACCCACTAAAAAGCACTTCCCGTTGCAGGATAAATAGATCAAGTTGGCCAAACAAAACCCAAATATCGAAGAAGAAATACGAGGCTATAAGTAATCATGCATATAAGAGATCAAAGAAACTCAAATAATTTTCATGGATATAAAAAGATATAACTGAGCATAAACTCAAAGTTTATCAGATCCCAACAAACACACTGCAAAATAGTTACATCATATGGATCTCCAAGAGACCATTGTATTGAAAATTCAATGAGAGAGAGAAAGGCATTTAGCTACTAACTACGGACCCGAAGGTCTACAAAGAACTACTCACGCATCATCGGAGAGGCACCAATGGAGGTGGGGAACCCCATCCGAGATGGTGTCTAGATTGGATCTGGTAGTTCTGGACTCTGCGGAGGATGGATGAATATTTCGTCTACTACCCTAGGGTTTCTGGAATATTGGGGTATTTATAGAGCAAAGAGGCGGTCCGGGAGGCACCTGAGGTGGGCACAACCCACCAGGGCGCGCCTGGGCCTCCTGGCGCGCCCTGGTGGGTTGTGCCCCCCTCTGGGCACCCCACAGGCGCAGCCAGGGCCCGTTGTGTTCCTTCTGGCCCATAAAAATTCTCCGTAAAGTTTTGGGGCATTTGGACTCCGTCTGATATTGATTTCCTGCGATGTAAAAACATGTAGAAAACAACAACTGGCACTTGGCACTATGTCAATAGGTTAGTACCAAAAAAGATATAAAATGATTATAAAACATCCAAGATTAATAATATAACAGCATGGAAGAATAAAAAATTATAGATATATTGGACACGTATCCCACATGCGCTGGCTCTTGTCATTGGTCCTCCTCATGTTTGCGGTGCTGATGGAATGTCCGTGGGATGCTCCGCATCACGTGGCCTAGTGTATATATAGCAACCTACTCTCTAGGCTCATGGTCATGACAAAGAGATCTGCGTGGGTGCACGTCTCCCATGTGTTGAGGGATTCCACATGTCAATATGTGAAGAGATGAAACACTTTTTGAATTTGGTCATTCTTCGGTAGAGCACCCTGATAACCCACAAGTATAGGGGATCACAACAGTTTTCGAGGGTAGAGTATTCAACCCAAATTTATAGATTCGACACAAGGGGAGCCAAAGAATATTTGAAGGTATTAGCAGCTGAGTTGTCAATTCAACCACACCTGGAGATTAATTAACTACAGCAACGTGATTAGTAGCAAAGTAATATGATAGTCTTGATAATAGTGACAACAGCAATGGTAAAAGTAACAGTGATGGCAGTAATTTTGTAGCAAATGTAATAGTAACAAAGGCAATAGTAACTTAGCAAAAACAATATAAGATAAATTCGTAGGCATTGGATCGGTAATTTGTTGGATGATATTCATCATGTGACGATTATAACCTAGGGCGATACGACACTAGCTACAATTCATAAATATAGTGTAGGTATGTATTATGTAAATAGTCATACGTGCTTATGGAATGAACTTGCATGACATCTTTTGTCCTACCCTCCCGTGGCAGCAGGGTCCATATTGGAAACTAAGGGATATTAAGGCCTCCTTTAAATAGAGAACCAGAACAAAGCATTAACACACGGTGAATACATGAACTCCTCAAACTAGGGTCATCACCGGGAGTGGTCCCGACTATTGTCACTCTGGGGTTGCTGGATCATAACGCGTAGTAGGTGACTATAACTTGGAAGATCGGATCTAGAACATGGATATAATTGTGATAACATAAACGGTTCATATCTGAAATCATGGCACCCGGGCCCAAAGTGACAAGCATTAAGCATGGAAAAGTCATAGCAACATCAATCTATGAACATAGTGGATACTAGGGATCAAGCCCTAACAAAACTAACCCGATTACATGATGAATCTCATCCAACTCCTCACCGACCAGCGAGGCTACGAAGGAATTACTCACTCCGGTGGAGAGCATCATGGAATTGGCAATGGAGAAGGGTTGGTGATGACGAAGAACGAAGATCCCCATCTCCGGAGCCCCAAACGGACTCCAAATTTGGCCTCCCGATGAACAACAGGAGGTGTTGGCGGCTCTGTCTCGTGGATCGTGATAATTCTTTATCCCTTATTTTTTTCTCCGAATATGTGGATTTTATAGTATCATGGTTGAGGTCTGCGGGGCCAGCAGGTGGGGACAACCCACTTGGGCGCGCCTAGGGGTGGGGCAGGCGTGCCCTGGTGGGTTGTGCCCACCCAGGTGCCCCCACTACTAGGGAAAAGCCTATACACCGAATCTTATCAGCAGCGCGCTTTAAAATAAGGCGCTGCTGCAAATTAGCAGTAGCGTGCTCAGGAGTAACTCGCTGCTGAAACAAATATAGCAGTAGCGCGCCCGCTCAAAGACGCGCTACTGCTATAATTCCCACGAGGCCGCCACGAGGCTAGTTATAGCAGCAACGCGTTATAACGACGGGCGCTACTACTACGTAGCATAGTAGCAGCGTATTTCTCCAATAAGCGCTACTGCTAAATTTACTACAAAAATTTAGCCCCATCTCCTCTATCCGATCCACTCACACAGTCACACACTAGCTCACTGGATCCCCTCTCAATCCCCCACGCCGGTCCACCCCCATCGCCCCTCCTCCGTCTGTTTCGCCGTCACCTCCTTCTCCTTGCTGGACTCGATACCGGCCTCCTCCTCCGTCCTCCCTCTCCACTCGCCACTGGCCGGCCCCTCCTCGCTCCGCCTTCCTCCTCAGTCCTCCTCCACTAGCCGCGCCGGCCGGCCCCTCCTCGCTCCACCTTCCTCCTCCATCCTACTCTCTTCTCCCTCCTCGAGTCGCCCCTCCTTCTCCCTCCTGCCCGCTACATTTTGATTTAGTAGCTAGGCTAGTTCATATGCAACATTTTGATTTAGTTGATATGATTTAGTTGATTTAGTAGGCTAGTTGATTTACTTGACTTAGAACATTTTGATTTAGTTGATTTAGTAGGCTAGTTGATTTAGTTGATTTAGAACATTTCGATTTAGTTGATTTAGTAGGCTAGTTGATTTAGTTGACTTAGAACATTTTGATTTAGTTGATCGTTAATCCTTTGCTCATATTGCTTTAGGAAAAATGGCGCCACCACCACCACCATTATGTCGACTGTGCAAGTCAAGATGCGCCAGCAGCCTTGCAACTGGCAAGCTGTTCGGCATCTACTTCCAGCCGAGTTTTCATCATGCGGTGGTAAGAAATTAGATGAAATGTAATAACTATTTTGTTTTTAGTGTTGGCATTACTGCATTGTGTCATTTTGCTTATTTTACACAGATCGTCCCATGCAATGTGAGGTTGAAATTCAACAAGCTGACAGGAGACGCTTTGACATTTGAGGCTCCTGGGGGGCCGTACACTATGGAGGTCGAGAAAGGACGCAATATGTCGCAGATTGGAGGAGATGGATGGGCCCGTTTCGTCGCTCGCATGCGTCTTACTGGTGGTGAGTTGATCAGCTTCTCCTTCCTGCAAGGGGCTATTTATTTGCGAGGCTATTTATTAATTGATATGTTTTTCTTATTCAGAAATTGGCAAAGAGCATATCTGTGAGTTATGGTATCGAGCCTGATGAAGAAGTCTCGGCTGGACTACGCCTTACGGCAAGGGGCTCCGTCACAACCTGTACTTACCGCGTGGACACGGACGGTCGCACACACTTAAACTCGGTTGGGTGGAAGAAATTCCTCGATGGCAAGAATATACGTGTTGGACAGGCCATCCTAATTACTATCAGGAACACCAACCGCCCAGGCTTAAAGATGATGATTGTCTTCGATATCATCTAGAACTACATATGTGTGTGTGGCTATATCATCTAGAACTACATATGTGTGTGTGGCTATATCATCTAGAACTACATATGATGATCGTCGTCGATATAATCTAGAACTACATATGATGATGGCCGTTGATATGACCTTGTACTGCTTGAGGATGCATGTTGACTATGCATGAAATTGTTATCTAGTACTCCCTTCGTTCCAAATTACTCATTGTGGTTTAAACTAAAACCATGACGAGTAATTTGGAACAAAGGGAGTACTACCTAGTAATGGTTTATGAATTTGATATCTACCAGCAGTACCTAGTATCTAGTATCTGAAAGGGAAACCGAAAGGGAGAGGGGTAATGGGAAAATGATGAAAGATATAGCAGTAGCGAGGGATGGTGAAATCGCTACAGCTAGGTAATAGTAGCGCGTTCTTCAAAAGCGCTGCTGATATCGTAAACAGTAGTAGCGCGGGTAAGGGCCGCGCTACTACTATGAGTTAGCTGTAGCGCCTTATTAGTAGCGCGGCCACCCGCGCTGCTGCTAGCCTCAAAACCTGCGCTACTACTAGGGTTTTCCCTACTAGTGCCCCCTCAGGTGACTCTTGCCTCTACAAAATATCTTTTATTGTATTAAAAATCCTCGCAAAGTTTCGTTCCATTCCAAGAACTTTTATTTCTGCACAAAAACAACACCATGATAGTTCTGCTGAAAAGAGCGTTAGTCTGGGGTTTGTTTCATTCAAATCATGCAAATTAGAGTCCAAAACAAGAGGAAAAGCGTTAGGAAAAGTAGATACGTTGGAGACGTATCAACTCCCCCAATCTTAAACCTTTGTTTGTCCTCGAGCAATTCAGTTGATAAACTGAAAGTGAAAAAGGAAAACTTTTATGAACTCTTTTACTCTTGTTTGCATAAATAAGCATAAACAACACCCAGGTTTTCAGCCAACAGTATAACTAACCATGCCGACAATAACTCTGAAAAATTATATTAACTCATATCAATGACATAATCAACTAGCGAGCAATAATAAGTTATCTCAAACAGCAACACATTATCATATCAACAATAATATAATATGACAATAGTGGTATCTCGCTAGCCCTTCCTGAGACCGCAAAACATAAATGCGGAGCACCTCCAAAGTACAAGCAGCGACTAAAGATTGTAATTCATGGTAGAAAAGATCCAGTCATGATGCTCCCAACATTAGCTACACACAATGCATAAGCATGACAACAGTGCTCTCAAGTTTTGGTGCTTATTTTAGAGGGTGATAACACAACATAAAAGTAAATAGATAGTCCCTTCGCAGAGGGAAGCAGTGATTTGCAGAGGTGCCAGAGCTCATATTTTTGAAACAGAAGTAAATGATATTTTAAGACATGCACCCTTCTCATTTACTTCACGACTACCGATTATCAATATCTTCCATGCTAAGCACGCTAGTGGCGGTTCCCAAGCGATAAAAGTAAATGTTTTGACTCCATTGGGAGTTTTTGTGACTGGGATTTTTGTAAGCTTTTTCTGTTTGCAGTTTGGGACTGGGCATCCCTATTACCGCCCTTTTCTCGTGCGATGGCGAGTGAATAAACACTCAACCTAAGAATAACTCGCTTAGCATGGAAGATACCACCACCTCCTGTCGTTCCATGAACGATCCAGGCACACAAAAAGGATATTTATTAGAAGTTTTTAGAGGTGGCACATGCAAATTTACTTAGGACAGTAGGGTAATACCGCATATAGGTAGGTATGGTGGACTCATCTGGAATAACTTCGGTTCAAGGTTTTTGATGTACAAGCGAATTCCCACTTAGTACAGGCGAAGGCTAGCAAATAGATTGAGAAGCGGCCAGCTAGAGAGCAACAACGGTCATGAACATGCATTATGCATAAGTAACATTGGACACTAGCATGAGTAGGATATGAACACCGTGAACATAAATATCATATATGTTGGTTTTGATTCAACTACGTGCATGAACATGTGTCAAGTCAAGCCACTCGAACATTCGGAGGAGGATACCATATCATCATACTACATCACAATCATTTTAATGCAATGTTGAAATCCAAGATAAATCATTATTCACCCCCAGCTACTTATGCATGTCATGAGAAACTATAATCTCTAATTGTCATTGCAAACATGTTTAATCATAATGGGTTGAATCATGGATACTAGGTTAAACATATTTACAAAAACAAAACAAGTCGAGTTCATACCCATTTCTCTCTGCCACGACCAGTTCATCGAATATCGTCATTATTGCCTTTCACTTGCACGACCAGACAATGTGAAAATAATAATAGTGCAAAAGTGTCGTGGTCTAAGCTGGAATATGCAAACATTTTATTCAACAGGGGAAGACAAGGTAAAATGGGCTCTTTATTAGATCACAATTATTCATATGAGAGCCACTCTACATTTTCATCGTGGTCTTCTCCTTGGTATGACTCGAATAAAAAGAAAAGAAATTCAGAGAAACACACTGAAATTCTTTCTCGAGTTTTTGGTTTTTCTGGAAGAGAGCAAATAGAAGGAAAAAGCAAAAATGAGAAAAACTATTTACATGGGAAAGCTCCCAACAAGAAAAAGAAGAACAAGGAAATCTTTTTGGGTTTTATTTTAAGTATTACAACTTAGCGTGCATAGAAGGTAAATTAACTACAACTATTTTTTTGGTTTTTCTAAGGTTTTTCAAACACACAAGAAAGAAAGCAAGAAAAATAAATTTAACATGGATAATACAATAAAAAGTGTGGACACCGACAACTGGAATAAAATGTGTGAACATGAATGTAATTTCAGTGGGAAACATGTACTCCCCCAAGCTTAGGCTTTTGGCCTAACTTGGTAAGCAGTCAGTACGTAGCTTGGGTAGTAGTCAGGGTGCTGACGAGCAGGCATCCATGCATTCCACTGCTGAAGCTCCTCCTACGCTGCAGCCTGGTTGTTCCCGTGGGCGATGATATCTGCAGGCATAATCCTATATTCTCCCCTGGCAACAGGATCAAAAAAAGCATGAGCAGGCAATGGAATAATATCACGAGTGCTCACACTGAAAACTAGATTATATGGAATAGGAATGTCAGGGTAATCTCGTACAATAAAATGGTTGTGTGCCATGGATGTGCGATCTTGGTAAACCTTGGTCAGAGGGTAATCATCACGGCGTATCTCAACATTAAAGCGAGCTGCCAAGCGAGTAGCAAAAATACCACCATGTATTTTACCCTTAGACTTATTAACGTGGAGGAGACGTGCCACAATAGCTCCCAAGCTATAAGTGTTTTCGCCCTCTAGTGCACAAGTAAAACAACAAGGTCTAGTGAACTGAGTGCACCTACCTTCTCTCTAGCAAGCAAGCATTTTGCAATGAAAAGAGCAAAGTAATGAATAGCAGGAAAATGCAAGCCGGCGATGGTGATAGCCGACACCCCTCTCTCATCTCCCACTGTCAAGGTACAATAAAATGCCTCAAACTCTATCGGCCTAGGCTCTACCAAACCACCATCAGTAGGAAGCAAGCATATCTCACAAAATTCAGTAAATGGTATCTGATGGAAATCAGCGTATAAATTAAACAGCACCTCAGGAGGATTATTCCTAGGAAGGAAATTAAAAATTTGAAAAAAGATGTTTGTTAGGAGATGATACTATTCACATTTAGCTGCGATGAAGTCGGTGAGGCCGGCATTACCAGCATATTGTGTAAACTCCTGAAGGATTCCAGCCTCTTCCATGAACGGGGTATGCTGCCATTTGCACGGCCATACTTCTGCCAACCTCCAGGGTTGGAGATCACTGTCAGATGACTCCCCAACAACTCCCTTGGAGTTCTTCTTGGAAGCAAATTTCCTAAAGATATTCATCCTTCTCCTATGAACAAAAATTCAGAAATTTTTAGTCCACAAATTTTTTCTCAACAAAACTTTACAAGATTGATAGCAACTACTCCTAGGGATACATAGAGGCCATAGCAAGCATTCAAACTACTTAGAACTCTAAGAATTCAACATGCAAGCTCATCTACAGCAGCACTAAGAGTAGCTAATTATTCAAAATATAAACCACTAAAACAAAAACTAATTTGTGAGATGGTGGAGTCACATACCAAGCAACAATCCCCCGAAACAGTTTTGGAAAGCTTCAAGAAAAGTGATCAAAATCCACGGGTTTGAGAGCAAGAACACAGGAGAGAGAGCAATGGTGAATTCTTTCTGGATGTAGGTGATGATGTGGTGTGAAGGGATAAGTGAGGGGGCCCATGTGGGGATCACAACCCACCAGGGCGCGCCTGGGGGTCCTGGCGCGCCCAGGTGGGTTGTGCCCACCTGGTGCACCTCCCTCTGATGTTATTTGCACCAAAAAAATCTTAAATATTCAGGAAAAAAATCTTATGAAATTTTTCAGAGCATTCTGAGAACTTTTATTTGGGTCATTTTTTATTGCACGGGAAATTCAAAAAATAGACAAAACATAGCATTTTATTTTATTTAACTAATAAAAACAGAAAACAAAAGATAGGGACAGATGGTAGTGCTTACTAAATTCATCAACTTCATACCTCTCAAAATTCTCCATTAATAAGGTTGATCAAGTCTTATTAACAACCCACTTTCGATTAGCATGAAACCGAAGAACTTTCGTAACTCACTAAGTTACCTCAATGGGGATGTGAATATCCCCAAAAACAGGAATTTCATATTTCTTTTTGTCAGTAGGTAGAGATAGTTGAAAACTTCCAATAGTGATTGTCGGAGATTTTTCAATAACATTAATACCATTCACTTGGAATTGTTTCTTCGGAAAGTGCACCGTATGCTCATTACCATTGATATGAAAAGTGACCATGCTTTTATTGCAATCAATAACAACCCCTGTAGTATTCAAGAAGGGTCTACCAAGGATAATCGACATGTTGTTGTCCTTGGGCATCTCAAGTATCACAGAGTCAGTCAGAATAGTAACATTAGCATCAACAACCAGCACATCCTCACACATACCGATAGGTATGGCATTTGATTTGTCAGCCATTTGCAAAGATATTTCAGTAGGTGTGAGTTTATTCAAATCCAGTCTTTTATATAAAGAGAAAGGCATAACACTAACACCTGCTCCTAAATCACACAAAGCAGTTTTCACATAATTCTTTTTGATGGAGCAAGGTATAGTTGGTATTTCCGGATCTCCAAGTTTTTTAGGTACTCCATATTTAAAAGTATAATTACCAAGCATAGTGGAGATTTCAGCTTCCGGTATTTTTCTCTTATTGGTGATGATGTCTTTCATATACTTTGCATAAGGAGGCATTTTCAACATATCAGTCAAGCGAGTACGCAAAAAGAGTGGCCTCAGCATTTCAGAAAAGCGTTCAAATTCTTCATCATCTTTCTTTTTAGTTGAATTGGGTGGAAAGGGCATAGCTTTTTGAACCCATAGTTCTCTTTCTTTATCGTGTTTTCTAGCAATGAAATCTCTTTTATCATATCTTGTATGCTTACGTTGTGGGTTATCAAGATCAACTGGAGGTTCTATCTCAACATCATTATCTGATTCTTTTTCATTATTTGGTTGAGTATCTTCATGAACATCAGCATTATATTTTTCATTATCACTAGGTGAACGTTCATTACTAGATTGAGTTTCAGCATCAGAAATAGAAACATCATTATCATTATCAGGAGGTTTTTCTACTTCAGGTTCACTAGAAGCATGCAAAGTCCTATCATTTTTCTTTTTATTCTTCTTTTTAGAAGGACTAGGTGTAGTGGTGTTTTTCCTTTCTGAATCATGTTCAATTCTTTTTGGGTGTCCCTCAGGATAAAGTGGTTCCTGAGTCATTTTACCTCCTCTAGTTGCTACTCTAACAGCAAAGTCATGTATATTATTATTCATTTCATCAAGCAACTCTCTTTGAGATTTAGCAACCTGTTCTAACTGGGTTTGAACCATAGAAGCATTTTTTCCAACACCTCTAACATCATTTGAGATTCTAAATAACAAATCACTCAAGCGAGCAATCATATCAGAATTATATTCCAATTGTTTCATAATATTTGCATTGAAGTGATCTTGCTTTCTAATGTAGTTTCAAACTCATGAAGGCATTGGCTAGGGTGCATATTGTGAGGATTATCATTATCACTGAATTTCATTAGAGAATTTACCTCTACCACCTTGGGTGGTGGTGGTGTACTAAGCCTATCTATTTCTTCAATAGGAGGTAAATTTATGACATCCTCAGCTTCAATACCTTTTTCCTTCATGGATTTCTTTGCCTCTTGCATATCTTCGGGACTGAGATATAATATACCCCTCTTCTTCGGAGTGGGTTTAACCGGTGGTTCAAGAGGAGTCCAATCATCATAATTTTTCAATATATTATTTAATAATTCTTCAGCTTGTCCAACAGTTCATTCCTTGAAAACACAACCAGCACAACTATCTTGGAAGTCCGTAGAAACATTGGTTAGTCCATTATAGAAGATATCAAGTATTTCATTTTTCTTAAGAGGATGATCAGGCAAAGCATTAAGTAACTGGCAAAGCCTCCCCCCAAGCTTGTGGGAGAATCTCTTCTTTTTTTTGCGCAAAGTTAAATATTCCCTGTAAGGCAGCTTGTTTCTTATGAGTAGGAAAATATTTTTCAGAGAAGTAATAAATCATATCCTAGGGACTACGCACACAACCATGAGCAAGGGTATTGTACCAAGCTTTAGCATCACCCTTTAATGAGAATGGAAATAATTTTAGGATAAAATAATAATGTGTCTTCTCATCATGAGTAAAAATGGTGGCTATGTCATTCAACTTAGTAAGATGTGCCAGAACAGTTTCAGTTTCATAACCATGGAAAGGATCAGATTCAACCAAAGTAATTAAGTCTGGGTCGACAGAGAATTCATAATCCTTATCATCAATAAAGATAGGTGAGGTAGAAAACTTAGGATCATATTGCATTCTAGCATTCAGAGAATTTTCTTTATACTTGTATAATAATTTCTCTAGATCATATCTATCCTTACAAGCAAGAATATCTTTAGTTGTCTCCTCATTCATAAAATTAACATGTCGGTACCTTAGGCAATTCATATCTAGGAAGGCTAGGTCTAGCAGGTGTTTCAAGATTTTCAGTTTCAAGCTCATCATCAGATTCAACAACATCCTTTTTTTCTTACTCTAGCAAATTGTTCATCAAGAAATTCACCAAGTGGCACATCATCATCATCAAGCAAGGTACTAGCATCATCATAGGCATCATTCATAGTAGAATTAGCATCATCAATAACTTGCGACGTATCAGGATTAATAGCATGTGGTGGTTGATACGTCTCCAAGGTATCTATAATTTATGAAGCATTCATGCTATTTTATTATCTGTTTTGAATGATTACGGGCTTGATTATACACTTTTATATTAGTTTTGGGACTAACATATTAACCAGAGGCCCAGCCCATATTGCTGTTTTATTGCCTGTTTCAGTATTTCGAAGAAAAGGAATATCAAACGGAGTCCAAACGGAATGAAACCTTCGGCAGCATTATTTTTGGGAAGAATATCACCCAAGAGACTTGGAGTTCATGTCAGAAGAGCCTCGAGGAGGCCACGAGATAGGAGGGCGCCCCCCCCCCTACTTGGCGTGCCCCCCTGTCTCATGGACCCCTCGAGCACCTCCTGACCAACTTCTTTCGTCTATATAAGCCTACATACCCTAAAACCATTGAATATCAAGATAGATCGGGAGTTCCGCCGCCTCAAGCCTCTGCAGCCACCAAAAACCTCTCGGGAGCTCGTTCCGGCACCCTGCCGGAGGGGGAATCCATCACCGGTGGCCATCTTCATCATCCCAGCGTTGTCCTTGACGAGGAGGGAGTAGTTCACCCTCGAGGCTGAGGGTATGTACCAGTAGCTATCTATTTGATCTCTTTCTCTCGTGTTCACTCTCGTGTTCCCTCTATGGCACGATCTTGATGTATCCCGAGCTTTGCTATTATAGTTGGACATTATCATGTTTCTCCCCCTCTACTCTCTTGTGATGAATTCAGTTTCCCTCTTGAAGTTATCTTATCGGATTGAGTCTTTATGATGAGAACACTTGATGTATGTCTTGCCGTGTTTATCTGTGGTGACAATGGGATATCACGTGCCACTTGATGTATGGTTTGGTGACCAACTTGCGGGTTCTGCCCATGAACCTATGCACAGGGGTTGGCACACGTTTTCTTGATTCTCCGGTAGAAACTTTGGGGCACTCTTTAAAGTACTTTGTGTTGGTTGGATGAATCTGAGATTGTGTGATGCATATTGTATAACCATGCCCACGGATACTTGAGGTGACAATGGAGTATCTAGGTGACATTAGGGTTTTGGTTGATTTGTGTCTTAAGGTGTTATTCTAGTACGAACTCTTGAATAGATTGATCTGAAAGAATAACTTTGAGGTGGTTTCATACCCTACCATAATCTCTACGTTTGTTCTCCACTATTAGTGGCTTTCTAGTGAGTCTTTGTTGCATGTTGAGGGATTGTTATGTGATCTATCTATGTTATTTTTGTTGAGAGAACTTGCAATAGTGAAAGTATGAACCCTAGGCCTTGTTTCCTATCATTGCAATACCATTTACGCTCACTTTTATCGCTCGCTACCTTGCTGTTTCTATAATTTCAGATTACAAAAACCTATATCTACTATCTATTTTGCACTTGTATCACCATCTCTTCGCCGAACTATGCACCTATACAATTTACCATTGTATTGGGTGTGTTGGGGACACAAGAGACTCTTTGTTATTTGGTTGCAGGGTTGCTTGAGAGAGACCATCTTCATCCTACGCCTCCTACGGATTGATAAACCTTAGGTCATCCACTTGAGGGAAATTTGCTACTGTCCTACAAACCTGTGCACTTCCAGGCCCAACAACGTCTACAAGAAGAAGGTTGTGTAGTAGACATCAAGCTCTTTTCTGGCGCCGTTGCCGGGTAGGTGAGTGCTTGAAGGTACATCTTTAGATCTTGTAATTGAATCTTTTTGTTTCTTGTTTTATCACTAGTTTAGTTTATAAAAGAAAACTACCAAAAAATGGAGTTAAGTTTGTCTCGTATGCTTCGTCTTTTTAATATCTTTCATGTGTATGATGAAAAGGAAAATTGTGCTCAAGTGCAAGAAGAAGAAATCTATAGAATGTTTGATACTAAATCTTTGAATGACGAGCATGATTGCAATGTTTTTAGTATGAACTCTTTGAATACCCATAGTACTAATGATGATAGCATTAGTTATGATGAAAATGTCTCTTATAAGCATGTTGATTTTTGTGGAGCAGAATGGGTTTGCATGGACACACCAAACAGAGAAAATAGATATTGCAAGAGGCATAAGTATTTAAAAACTAAAGGTCTACAAGAAAGGCTTGATGATTGTGCTGAAAGATTCAATATTTTTCGTGCCCCTTGTGAACTTTGCAATGAACGTGGTCATTTAAATCTCCAATGCAAATTGTTTCATGATCGAATCGTGTCCAAAAATTGTGATAACTTGATTACCCTTGGGCATCATAAAGATCTTAGTCTTCTTTTCGAGTATGAAGAAATGAAACGTATCACTGAGGGTATTCCAAAATTTAATCTTGATAGATTTCTTGATTTTGATCTAGAGAAGATTTATATGGTTTGTGCGGTGAATTGCATTGAAAATCCTTATATTGCCAATTACCTAAAGAAAAGAAATCAAATAGAAGATGATGAGAATACTAATGAAAGGGAAGAGACTTCCCAATATCCTCCTATTATTTCTTATAATGAATCAGGTAACGAGGAGGAGCTTTCTATTCAACCAATCTCGTCAATAAGGAGCTCAAAGAGGAAGGTTGAACCCACACATAATGTAAAGAACAAAAAGAAAAGAAGGAGCAACAAAGGTAAAAAGGCATCCCTCCCAAATGATGTTGCTCCTACTACTCATTACGATGATGATAATTGCTTTACTATTGGTGCTATCCATATTTTTAATGATGAGAGTGATTATGCTTATGATATGAAAGGGCCTAAGCTTGGGGAAGCTATGTTTGATGAGGATGAAATATTTGAGAATATATATGCGAAAATTAATGTTTGTCCCAAGCTTGGGGATGCTACGTTTAGTGAAGATGATATTTTTAGCATCCCAAGTTTTGATATGAAAAGTTGTTATGATGATAGCATGCCTCCTACCTATGATAATTATATTGATGAAAGTGGTTTTGGAAGAGTGTCAAATTTAGGAAGTAGTGATCCCACTATTTTTGAGGATGTTGAATTTTATTGTGATGAATATGAAAGTGGATTTGGAAGAGTGTCAACTTTATTTAGTGATTGCACTATCTTAGGAGAGGTTTCAATCGATTATGATGAGAACGAAGTTGCTACTTATGATGATTATTGTGATGAAACTTATGCTATAAAAAGTAGTGATGATTATATTTATAAAACTTGTCATGATTATGATTACCCATTTTCTGAACATTACTCTTTTAATGAGGAAACAATTTTTAGTGTTCAAGTCTTTTATGATACTCTCACTATTCCGAATAAGAAGAATTTTGCTTATGTGGCGAGTAGTAAATTTTCTAGGCTTGTAGATCATGAAAAGAGTGCTTTAGGTGCTGGTTATATTGTTGAATTCATTCATTATTCTACTGAAAATCATTATGAGGGAGGAATATATGCTTGTAGGAATTGCAATAATGTCAAGTTTCCTCTTTATGTGCTTAAAATTTTGAAGCTATGTAGTTTTGCCTTCCTATGCTAGTTGATTATTGTTCCCGTAAGTTATTTTCTCACAAAATCCATATGCATAGGAAGTGGGTTATACTTAAATGTGCTCGTCATATGCTTCATGATGCTCCTGTTATGTTTCAATTCTTATCTTTTATGTGAGCATCATTGCCATCATCATGCCTAGCTAAAAAGGCATTAAAGAAAAGCGCTTGTTGGGCGACATAATATTTATCCTTACTGTTTTTGTGTGTTAACATGATTATGATACTGTAGTAATCATGTTTTATAGATTTTGTTTCAATAAAGTGCCAAGTAGAACCTTTGGGAAGATTTGGGTGAAGTCTATATGATCTTGCTGTAAAAACAGAAACTTTAGCGCTCACGAGATTAGCTGCCATGTTTTACTGGAGAGTGCTTTTAGGTTGATTATTTTTTAATATGATTAATAGAAAAATTACTCATGTCCACCAATTTATTTCAGAATTGTTTGAGTACCAGAAGTACACATTTGATACAGATTACTACAGACTGTTCTGTTTTTGACAGATTCTGTTTTCATTGTGTTGTTTGCTTATTTTGATGAATCTATGAGTAGTATCGGAGGGTATGAACCATAGAGAAGTTATAATACAGTAGATATTACACCAATATGAATAAATAATGAGTTCATTACAGTATCTTTTGTGGTGGTTTTATTTTCTTATACTAACGGAGCTTACAAGTTTTGTGTTGAGTTTTGTGTGGTTGAAGTTTTCAAGTTTTGGGTAAAGATTCGATGGAATATGGAATAAGGAGTGGCAAGAGCCTAAGCTTGGGGATGCCCAAAGCACCCCAAGGTAATATTCAAGGACAACCAAGAGCCTAAGCTTGGGGATGCCCCGGAAGGCATCCCCTCTTTCGTCTTCGTTCATCGGTAACTTTACTTGGAGCTATATTTTTATTCGCCACATGATATGTGTTTTGCTTGGAGAGTCATTTTATTTTGTTGGTATTTGCTTGCTGTTATTTAGAGTAATGTTTTGCAACTTTAGTTTCAATAAAAATGTCAAGAATAGCCTTTACCATGCTTATTTTGCTAGTGTATATGTTGCTGTTTGAAAACAGAAAGTTTACCGCTGTTGCAAAAATTCCCTAGAAAAGTAAGAGAATGGTATAATGTTGAATCTTTTTGCATATTTAGCTCTGATAAATCTTCTACATCTTAGTTTTTTTCTCATAATTTTTGGAGTTAGGGAAGTATTTATACTCTTGCATTCTTTACAGACTGTACTGTTTTGGAAGATTGTTGTTATGGTTGCATTGTTTGCATATGTTTGCTTGTTTAATGATTCTATTTGAGGATAGGAGTATTAAATATCAAGAGGAATTTAGTATGAAATGTTGAATAATAATTTTAGTGATTTGTTACAGTAGGAAATGATAAGGTTTTGCATTGGTTTATACTAACCTATCTCACGAGTTCTTGTTGAGTTTGGTGTGAATGAAGCTTTTGATAAAAAGAAGACAAACCATGATATGAGAGGAATTAAGGAGACACAAAAGTTCAAGCTTGGAGATGCCCAAGGCACCCCAAGATAATATTTCAAGAAATCTCAAGCATCTAAGCTTGGGGATGCCCCGTTAGGCATCCCACCTGTCTTCTTCAACAACTATCGGTTAGTATGGGTTAAGCCTAAGTTTTTGCTTATTCACATGAGTTGTGCTATCCTTGCAATGTAATACTATTTTGCTTTTCTTGCTGATTGAATACAATACCAAGATCTGAAATTCTTTTATGAGAGAGAGTCTTCACATAGTTACATAATTATTTAGCTACTCACTGGTCTTCACTTATATCTTTTTGGTGTAGTTTTTCATTTACTCGTGTGCTTCACTTATATCCTATGAGTAAATGGTTGAATGAGTTGATTGTCATAAATCTGAAATTATCTATGTCTCATTTGCTTATCCCATGGGGAGTAATGACTTCACATCTAAGAAGTAGAGGTTGTAAATTTATTGAAGGTTAGCCAGCATTGTATTAGTCATTTGAACAATTCATGAAAGAATATTGAAGGAAGAGAGATTTCACATATAAATATATTATCATAGACATATTTTATAATTGGGAGCACTCATTATGTATGACATGCTAAAGAGTTGATGTTGGACAAGGAAGACAATGTAATGGGTTATGTTTTCTCACATCTCAGTTAAAGTATATTGTCATGGATCATTCAAACATGTTGAGCTTGCCTTTCCCCCTCATGCTAGCCAAAAAATTCGTAGCACCAAGTAGAGATACTACTTGTGCTTCCAAATATCATTAAACCCAGTTTTGCCATGAGAGTCCACCATATCTACCTATAGATTGAGTAAGATCCTTCAAGTAAGTTGTCATCGGTGCAAGCAATAAACATTGCTCTCTAAATATGCATGACTTATTAGTGCGGAGAAAATAATCTTAGAACGATCTTGTTATGGAAGCAATAAAAGCGACGGACTGCATAATAAAGGTCCATATACAAGGGGCAATATAAAGTGACGTTCTTTCGCATTAAGATTTTGTGTATCCAACCCTAAAAGCGCATGACAACCTCTGCTTCCCTCAGCGAAGGGCCTATCATTTACTTTATGTCTTTTACTTTTATGCAAGTGTCAAGGTGATCTTCACCTTTACCTTTTTCATTTTATCCTTTGGCGAGCACTTTGTGTTAGGGTGATCCTGATATATATATATCCAATTGGATGTACGTTAGCATGAACTATTATTGTTGACATCACCCAAAGGTGAATACGTTTGGAGGCAACATTATAAGCCCCAATCTTTCTCTGTGTCTGATTCAAACTTCATAACCACAAGTATTGCGTGAGTGTTACCAATTGTACAAGACTATATGATAGTTGAGTATGTGAAGTTTGCTAAATCAAAGCTCTAACATAGACCCTTCCTGAAAATAGGATGAATTGCAATTGTTTGATGACTAAGAATGAAGTTTGCTAGTTTTCAAGAAAGTTCATGGTCTATGCTTTAACATGTGAACAACTTGTTACTTTATCATGAAAAGTTTTATTGGATGAACTATTGTTATGACATATAATGATGCTAGAAAAGGAGATTGAAATTATCATTGATCAAACTTGTGCACCTTCTAGCATTCACACTTCATAAATTCTTTCTTTATCATTTACCTACTCGAGGACGAGTAGGAATTAAGCTTGCGGATGCTGATACGTCTCCAACGTATCTATAATTTATGAAGCATTCATGCTATTTTATTATCTGTTTTAAATGATTACAGGCTTTATTATACACTTTTATACTACTTTTGGGACTAACCTATTAACCGGAGGCACAACCCATATTGCTGTTTTATTGCCTGTTTTAGTATTTCGAAGAAAAGGAATATCAAACAGATTCAAAACAGAATGAAACCTTTGGCAGCGTTATTTTTGGGAAGAATATCACACAGGAGACTTGGAGTAAACGTTAGAAGAGCCTCGAGGAGGCCACGAGATAGGAGGGCCCCCCCTACTGGGCGCGCCCCCTGTCTCATGGTCCCCTCGAGCAGCTCCCGACCGACTTCTTTCGCCTATCTAAGCCTATGTACCCTAAAACCATTGAATATCAAGATAGATCGGGAGTTCCGCCGCCGCAAGCCTCTGTAGCCACCAAAAACCTCTCGAGATCCCGTTCCGGCACCCTGTCGGAGGGGGAATCCATCACCGGTGGCCATCTTCATGATCCCGGCGCTCTCCATGACGAGGAGGGAGTAGTTCACCCTCGAGGCTAAGGGTATGTACCAGTAGCTATGTGTTTGATCTCTTTCTCTCGTATTCTCTCTCGTTTTCCCTCTATGGCACGATCTTGATGTATCCCGAGCTTTGCTATTATAGTTGGATCTTATGATGTTTCTCCCCCTCTATTGTCTTGTGATGAATTGAGTTTCCCTCTTGAAGTTATCTTATCGGATTGAGTCTTTATGATGTGAACACTTGATGTATGTCTTGCCGTGTTTATCTGTGGTGACAATGGGATATCACGTGCCACTTGATGTATGTTTTGGTGACCAACTTGCGGGTTCCGCCCATGATACATAGGGGTTGGCACACATTTTCTTGATTCTCCGGTAGAAACTTTGGGGCACTCTTTGAAGTATTTTGTGTTGGTTGGTTGAATCTGAGATTGTGTCATGCATATCGTATAATCATGCCCACGGATACTTGAGGTGATAATGGAGTATCTAGGTGACATTAGGGTTTTGGTTGATTTGTGTCTTAAGGTGTTATTCTAGTACGAACTCTTGAATAGATTGATCAGAAAGAATAACTTTGAGGTGGTTTCGTACCCTACCATAATCTCTATGTTTGTTCTCCGCTATTAGTGGCTTTGGAGTGACTCCTTGTTGCATGTTGAGGGATTGTTATGTGATATATCTATGTTATTATTGTTGAGAGAACTTGCACTAGTGGAAGTATGAACCCTAGGCCTTGTTTCCTATCATTGCAATACCATTTACGCTCACTTTTACCGCTCGCTACGTTGTTGTTTGTATAATTTGAGATTACAAAAACCTATATCTACTATCTATTTTGCACTTGTATCACCATCTCTTCGCCGAACTAGTGCACCTATACAATTTACCATTGTATTGGGTGTGTTGGGGACACAAGAGACTCTTTGTTATTTGGTTGCAGGGTTGCTTGAGAGAGACCATCTTCATCCTACGCCTCCTACGGATTGATAAACCTTAGGTCATCCACTTGAGGGAAATTTGCTACTGTCCTACAAACCTATGCACTTGCAGGCCCAGCAACGTCTACAAGAAGAAGGTTGTGTAGTAGACATCAGTGGTGTTGCAAGTTTACTTATAACAGAAGGTGAATCTAAAGCAGAACTGGATGGCAATTCCTTACCTCCACTCGTCTTAGAGGGATAAATATTAGTCTTAGCATCCTTCAGATTCTTCATAGTGTTAAATTGATAATAATCCCAAGTGGCTCAACAAATATAGCTATGCTCCCCGGCAATGGCGCCAGAAAAAAGTCTTGATAACCCACAAGTATAGGGGATCGCAACAATTTCTGAGGGTAGAGTATTCAACCCAAATTTATAGATTCGACACAAGGGGAGCCAAAGAATATTTGAAGGTATTAGCATTTCAGTTGTCAATTCAACCACACCTGGAGATTAATTATCTGCAGCAACGTGATCAGTAGCAAAGTAATATGATAGTTTTGATAATAGTGACAATAGCAATGGTAATAGTGACAGTGATAGCAGTAATTTTGTAGTAAGTGTTACAGTAACAAACGCAATAGTAACTTAGCAAAAACAATATAAGATAAATTCATAGGCATTGGATCGGTAATTTGTTGGATGATATTCATCATGTGACAGTTATAATCTAGGGTGATACGGCACTAGCTCCAGTTCATAAATATAATTTAGGCATGTATTCCGTAAATAGTCATACGTGCTTATGGAAAGAACTTGCATGACATCTTTTGTCCTACCCTCCCGTGGCAGCGGGGTCCATATTGGAAACTAAGGTATATTAAGGCCTCCTTTTAATAGAGAATCGGAGCAAAGCATTAACACACGGTGAATACATGAACTCCTCAAACTACGATCATCACCAGGAGTGGTCCCGACTATTGTCACTTTGGGGTTGCCGGATCATAACGCGTAGTAGGTGACTATAACTTGCAAGTCGGATCTAGAACATTGATATAATGGTGACATCATAAATGGTTCAGATCTTAAATCATGGCACCTGGGCCCAAAGTGACAAGCATTAAGCATGGCAAAGTCATAGCAACATCAATCTCAAAACATAGTGGATACTAGGGATCAAGCCGTAACAAAACTAACTCAATTACATGATGAATCTCATCCAATCCTCACCGACCAGTGAGCATGCAAAGGAATTACTCAATCCTGGTGGGCAGCATCATGGAATTGCCGATGGAGAAGGGTTGGTGATGGCGAAGAACGAAGATCCCCCTCTCCGGAGCCCCAAACGGACTCCAAATCTGTCCTCCCAATGAAGAACAGGAGGTGATGGCGGCTCCATCTCGTGGATTGAGATAATTCTTTCTCCATTATTTTTTCTATGAATATGTTATTTTATAGTATCAGGGTTGAGGTTTGCGGGGCCACCAGGTGGGGACAACCCACCCGTGCGCGCTTGGGGGGGGCGCAGGTGCACCCTGGTGGGTTGTGCCCACACAGGTGACTCTTGGCTCCAAAAATTATCTTTTATTGTATAAAAAATCCTCGCAAAGTTTCGTTCCATTCCGAGAACTTCTATTTCTGCACAAAAACAACACCATGGTAGTTCTGCTAAAAACAGCATCAGCCCGGGGTTAGTTTCATTCAAATCATGCAAATTAGAGTCCAAAACAAGAGGAAAAGCGCTAGGAAAAGTAGATATGTTGGAGATGTATCAAACCCCTCTACTACCAGTGGAGGTAGGTGAACATACATAAAGGATTTCGCCACAGACCTCTGCCCAGGGCACACATCACTTGGGCGGGTTGGTAGCGAGGGGTTGTCTTTGGCAAGAGTGAGTGGTTCATGTGGTCTCTTCTTATGGTATATAATGGAGGACCAGAGGCAAGAAGGGGAGAAGGAATCTTGTAACACACACACGCACTTATCTCGACAAGAACACTCACGCACGACATAGGGTGTTACACATTCTCAATGCCCTGAACATAGATGAAACAAAGCATTAATCTCTCAAGTGTGCATTTGCAAACGATGAAACTCAAATGAAGATCATATGGTATAGCAAAAAAAAGGGGAAATCAAGTCTCGAAAGTGCAACCATGTGCATGCTTCATTTACTAGTCCATACATGTAGAGGTAAGGGAATGTGGGAATAAGTTAATGGAGTAGTTGGTTGCTTTCACCCAAGAAAATGAGTTTAAGACAACATGCATACGTGGTCTAGACATAATAACATCACTTCATCATAGTGCTCATGGTTCATCACTAAATGTTGAACTCATGTGACATACTTACTTTGTGATCTCCTCTAACCGCCCTCCCTCTCAACCAACCTCTTTCGACTGTGAATGCAGCTCGGCCTAGCACCATCTGCATATACCGCCAACTCCAGGTGTGGTGCTTCCTTTGCAACTAGCTTGGGACATGTTATGTATCCATCCCCCACCAAGGTAGCTCTCAGAGGAACACTACTAGGGAAAATATTACAGGTGGAGCATTAACACTAGTGCCATTTAGAAGCAGGCGCTACTACTACTTTACAGTAGCGCAGGTCGAAGGCACACGCTACTGCTATCCATTTAGCACTAGCGTGTGAGTGACAAATGGCGCAACTGCTAATTGTCGCCACCTTATCCACCAGGCTAGGTATGGTAGCAGTGTGTTTCACAGGAGACGGGCTCCTGCTAAGTGGGCACACGCGCTACTGCTACTGCTATCTTATCCTCTTCCTCTCCTCCTTACTCTTCCTCTCTTCACTCACTCACTCTCCCTCTCTCACCGTCATTACACTATTTGTCGCTCCTTCCGCCGTCCTCCGAGCCATGACGCCCTCTGCAAGCTCCTCCCCTGCCTCGCCGTCCCCCGAGCCCCGGCGCCCCGCAACCTCCTTCTCCTCCACACCTCAGCTGATGCCCTAGGTAAGCACGCCGGCCCCTCCTCCTCAAGTCGTCATGCCTCTTCTCCCTCCTCCTCCGACCGCCGGTGGCCCTCCTCCCACCACCTCCTCTCTCCTTCCTCCCGCCTCCATTCTCTAACCGTCTCATCTCCTCCTTCCTCACTCCTCCTCCTCCCTCCTAGCTCTCTGATTTAACTAAATTAGTTTCTAGTTTGTAGTTTACTGAAGTAGTTTATAGTTTCTACTTTATAGTTTATAGTTTCTACATTATAGTTCGTAGTTTACTATATTTTGTTGGTAGAATTTTAAAAAATGCCATGTACTTGTTATATTGTGAAATTAGGACATTTTTCTAGGGTTCATAGTATATTTTCAAATATATTTCAGCAATCAAACTCAAAGTTATCTTGTAAAATTAGGCCATTTTTCTATGGTTCAAGAAGTAGACAGTAGGAAACAAATTGCAGAATGTAGAAATTTTTATTTGAATCAAATTGGATATTCTCATAGGTTGCTATTTACTAGCCATTTGAAGACTTGGATAGCAGATCAAGCATAGCTCACATAGGTATCACCGACGTGCCACTCAACGACACCCAGAAGATCACTAGCATCCTTGATAGTAGTCCAGTGAGTAAAGATGGTCTATTTGGACATGTGATATGTAGAGTAGTGATGTGTAGGACTAGCATGTGTATGTGCTTTCCCAAGTGATATCTTGGCTTTAATTGTATGCAGAGAAACTCCGAGTGGCCTATGTTTTGCTGGAATGTTGTTAATTTCAGTTCTAGAAAATTTCGGGCGCTCGATATGTCATGTTTTAGCAATGGTCATGTCAGAATTTTCCATGGATTTCAGCATGACTTGTGCTACAAAGTAGGAAATATCGAGTGCCCGTGATTTGTCGAAAGAGGAACTAAATGACATTTCGGCAAACCATAGGTCATTTTCTTATGACATTACTCGATATATGTAATGGGTTGACAATCATTTTGTCAGGGCTCCTCGTGTAAATTTCAGTCTACTCTTGAAGGAAGCATGCCAACTATTGTCGTGGGGATCGCTTCCTTTCGTTCTTCTCGTGATATACCTTGGTAATGCAAGAGAGGAGGAGGGGAAGTGGCCATAGCCAACGGTTGAAATATTTGTGAGGGAGAGTCTGCCATATACTGTTGAAATATGAGAGAGGACGAATCCTTACTGTTGTCGTGGGGGTCACTTCTTCTTCATTAGAAGGTGCTAGAAATTTTGGTGTAATGCACTTTCGAATGAATAGAGGACCGACCATCACTGACGGTCGCAAATGTCTCAGAGGAAGAATCCCGACTGTTGTTGTGCGGGTCGCTTCTCATTCATTCTGGTGTGTTAGACATTTTGGTGTAATGCACTCGGGAACGAAGGGAGGAGCGACAATCACCAATGGTCCAATATATCAGAGAGGGGGTGCCCACCATATACACCAGGTGAGATGAGAATTTTCAAGGAAAGACTCGACAGATCAAAAGTCAACCCGTGGTGAATAGTGATTTGTGTGTTGAGTTCTTGTAATTATCGTCAATTTATAACCTTTGAATTTTAAGCACAGGAAATGTCTGACAATGATAGGATCCTCGAGTGTGAATACTCCTACGATGACCAGAGTATGTACGATAGGGAGCCTCACCTGCAAAATGGTAGGTTCTTCATCGTCAAGATGGAAGAGACCTTTGATGTTTCGTCATAATTAATCATGACTAGTGCTTCTATGCTTCAACATGTAATTTCTGATTTTTTTAATTAGACTACACTACTGCAGGATGATGCTAACGTGACACTACGATCAGAGACCCTTCGAGAAACTATGTGTGATGCCATAATCACAAACGGTGTTGTATGAAAACCGTCAGAAATGCATAAAATGTTTGCGATGACAGATGCATCAAACACGGTTCAGGTTTTAGTTGCGTGTGCGATGAAGGGCATACAATTCAGTTCAGTTAATTGTTTGTGATGAGGAGGAACAAAAGAAATGGGCAACCAGATGAATGTGTCTGTGAAATACAGCATACGGTTCACTCGGATGAACTATTTGTGATTAGGCAACACAAAAGAAACGGGCAGCCAAATGAAGGCGTGTGCGATACATAGCATACGGTTCACTCGGATGAACTGTTTGTGATTAGGCAACACAAAAGAAACGGGCAGCCAGAAGAAGGTGTGTGCTATATACAGCATACGGTTCACTCGAATGAACTGTTTGTGATTAGGCAACACAAAAGAAATGGTCAGCCAGATCAAGGTATGTGCGATGTACGACATGCGGTTCACCCGGATTAACTATTTGCATTGAGACAAGAGAACAGAAACGGCTCAATATAACAAATACCATAAATATTGCAAGGTTCAAATTCAAAGATTACAATGCCCAAATTCAAACATTGCAAACCGCGTCAGTTCTGAAAAGGGATCAGCCGCTGACAAGTCATGTATGGGTTTGACACAATGATTTCCAATTGCTTTGCCATATGATCTTCCAATACTCAGTTTGGCATTTTTGGAGGCACTTCCATTCCACAGTACCAACCGGCTCTGATAATCATACCATTTATCTTTCCTAATTAAACACTACTAGGAAAAGGGATATAGATAATATGGACATTAATGGCGCACCACACATGTGGTGCGCCACTGCTATATAGCAGTGGCGCAGCATGTGCTGGTACGCCATTAGTGTCCATCACACTAATGGCGCACCACACCCACAGTGCGCCACAACTAACAAATTTTTTTTGTAATTTTTCCAAAACCAGTAATGGCGCACCAGGGCATAGTGCGCCATTACTAGTTTACTAGTTTTAACTAGTAATGGCGCACCACACATCTCGTGCGCTACTACTAACAATTTTTTTCTCTTTTTTCAAAACTAGTAATGGCGCACTAGAGCATAGTGCGCCATTACTAGTTCAAACTAGTAATGGCGCACCACATACACGGTGCGCCACTACTAACATTTACCCTTTTTTGCAAAACTAGTAATGGCGCACCACCTAACTGGTGCGCCATTAGTAACCAGGGTTACTAATGGCGCATTTATAGGTGGTGCGCCATTAGTAACTTGAGACCAGCTAGATATTTTGGACAGCCACCTACCACACTCACTTTCCCCACTTCATTATCTCCACCTCCTCCTCCATGCTTGTCCCGGCTGCCTCCTCCTCCTCACCTCATTTGCACCATACATTCACCCAAATTAAGTGGTAAATTACCTTTTTTGATAGGTAAGTAAGGGGAAAGCTTTCTTTATGTTGTAGATCTACTTTTTTCTCCCTCCAACAACGTGCACATGCACTTTTTATGGCCTAGCTAGATCTACGTATGTTAGTGGTGTTGCATATATGTTTGTGTTTGCATGTACCGGTATTTGAAATGCGATAGTTGACAATATTTTGTTGGAATGTTGATTCATTTCCGTTTCGGCGAGAATTTGGCACTATGCATTCTTTTTGGTCCTATTTTTAGGCAAAGTCATGCCAAATTTTTTCTTGGTTCTAAAATATCGTTTTGCTCTACCCCGTAGGCGACCATGGTCCGCACGATGACCGAAGGCATCGTGAATAGGTTTTTGAGCTCCACGAAAGCCGAGATGCTTTAAAAGAACGAGACGGAGATAAGATGTCCATGTTGAAGATGCAAGCTGAGGAGCCTTATGGACCTGGATTCTGTACAGGTGCGGGACCACCTGCTCTTGCATGGTTTCATGGATGGCTATCAGTGGCAAGGTGATGAAGATGATTATGAAGTCGTCCATGGGGGCCGGGCAAGAAATGAGGAAGGGCAGCAAGACAACCGCGGCGAGGGCGGGCGAGAAGACGAAGAATCTCTAGAAGGGCATGATCATGTAGAAGATGCCGGACATGATGATGAGGAAGATGCCGGAGCAGACGAAGGGCGTGATCATGAAGATGAAGATGCCGGACCACACGACGATAGACCATCGATGGGCTGGGTGCAGGACCCTCATATTCAAGAGCTGCATCTCAAGCAGACGGATAACGCAAGAGCTGTCACCCGAGAGAAAGCCAAGCTGGATCAACTGGAGATAGACGCGGTTACTCCATTGTATGAAGGATGCAGGCCCGAGGATACCCGCCTAAAAGTAACGCTCATGGCTCTGGAGATGAAGGTAAAACACAAAATGACCGACGCATGCTTCGATGAGAACATGTCATTCGGGCACGGACGTCTTCCCAAGGGGAACAAGTGCCCGACCAGTTTCGAGGAGGCAAAGAAAATCGTGTGTCCTTTGGATTTACCGCACGTCAAATACCATCTGTGCATGAACAATTTCATCATTTATCGGGACAAGCACACGGAGTCTACCATATGTCCGGTGTGCGGCGTCACACGATACAAGAGGAGGAAGAAAGCTCCTCGAAAAGTGGTGTGGTACTTTCCAATCACTCCACGCCTGCAGCGGTATTTCACGGACCCTAAGCTAGCAAAGCTCTTGCGTTGGCACGCAGATAGGGAGGAGAAGAAGCGAGAAGATGACGCAAATGATCGGGAGATAAATAAAAAGACAAGATGCTGAGTCACCCTAAGGATGCGAGCCAATGGCAAGCATTGAACTTCGAACACCCAGAATTTGGGAACGATCCAAGGAACATCATGCTGGGCACGAGCACCGATGGAGTCAATCAGTTTGGCAGCCAGAGAAGCACACATAGCACCTGGCATGTGTTTGTGTGGATGTACAACCTTCCCCCCTGGTTGTGCATGAAGAGGAATTACATTCACATGAGTATGCTAATTGAAGGGCCGAAACAACCAGGGAACAACATCAATCTGTATCTGGGGCTGCTGAAAAAGGAGCTAGACATGCTGTAACGCCAGCCAATACGTGGGATGCCGTAGAGAAAGAATATTTCCCTATGAGAGCCGCACTGCTCACGACGGTGCATGACTATCTCGGTTACGGATATGTCGCGGGGCAGGTGGTCCACGGATTTTCTGGATGCGTCAGGTGCATGGATGACACAACGTATCGCCAGCTAGATAGAGATCCCGGGTCTTTGAAAACCGTGTTCAAGGGACATCGAAGGTGGCTTCACGACGATGACTCATGGAGAAAACGCAAGGATCTGTTCGATGGTGAAACCGAACCCCGAAGACGCTCGCGTACGAGGAGCGGCGAGGAAATAGACGAGCTATTGAAAAATTGGAAAGATTGCCCACTTCCAGGAAAGAAGCAAAAGGCGCCAGAGCCGGGAAAAAGTGAAAGGCGCTAGAGCCGCTGCTGAAGGTATGGAAAACGAGGTCTGTTTTCTGGGACTTGCCGTACTGGAAGATCCACCGTGTGCCTCACAGCCTTGATGTCATGCATATCACAAAGAACGTGTGCGAGAGTCTGCTTGGTACCCCACTCAACATGCCAAAGAGGACCAAAGATGGGCCGAAAACAAGGGCAGACTTGAAATCAATGGGCATCAGGGAGGAGCTTCACGCTAATGATGATGGTGATGAGGCGAAGCAGGACATGGACAGTCGTCTCAAAGCAAAAAGGCCAAGAAGACCGGAAATGACCTCCCTCCCGCGTGCTTCACTCTAAGTCAGGAGGAGATCGAGCGGTTTTTCACCTGCCTCGTAGGAGTAAAACTTCCTTATGGTTACGCGGGGAAGATAAGAAGATATCTAGACTCAGTGAAGCAGAAGTTCAGCGGGATGGAGTCTCACGACTGTCACATGCTGATGGCGCAGATACTTCCAGTTGCAATCCGTGGGATAATGGACGCACATGTCCGTGAAATGCTATTTGGCCTATGCAACTTTTTCGACGTCATCCCTCAGAAGTCGGTTGGCGTGAGGAAACTCAGAAGGCTACAGGAAGAGATCATGGTGATACTATGTGAGCTTGAGATGTACTTCCTGCCCGCATTCTTCGACTTTATGGTGCATCTGCTGGTCCATATCATGGAGGATATCATACAACTCGGGCCAACGTTCCTGCAGAGCATGATGTCGTTTGAAAGGATGAATGGTGTCATCAAAAGGATACGTTCGCAACATGTCACGTCCAGAGGGAAGCATAGCCAGGGGCTTTCTGACAGAAGAGTGCATCTCCTACTGCACGGATTATCTAGGCATCGAGAACCCCGTTGGTCTTCCCATCAACAGGCACCTCGGCAGGCTCGTCGGATGGGGTTGCCATGAGGGTCGTCGCGAAATGCATGTCGACTTTGAGGGTCGACTCGCCGACTTTGAAAGAGCAAACCTAGTCGCGCTACAGCACATAGACGTGGTCGATCCTTGGGTGGTAGATCACAAAACCTTTATTGAGAAGACGTACAATGACCGAGGCCAACAGAGGACGGACGGAGATATAATCAAAGAGCACAACTCATGTTTCACGCGTTGGTTCAAGGAGAAGCTTCTGTCGTACCCTTTACATGAGGATTCTTCCGCGGAAGAACAACTCCTATTCACCTTGTCACAGGGCGCCGAGCACAACCTGATGACGTATGAGGCGTACGATATCAATGGCTACACATTCTACACCGAGGGAAAGGACATGAAGAGCGATGGTTATCAGAACTCCGGGGTAATGATGGAATCCTACACCGGTAACGACAAGGACAGATACTACGGAAGGATCGAGGAGATCTGGGAGCTGAGCTATGCTGGAGAGAAGGTCCCGATGTTCCGTGTCAGATGGGCCAAGAGTGTCCTAAAAGAAGACCGGTATTTTACCACCATGGTTATACCCGAAGCCAAATCCAAGACCACGGGCGCAAACATCACCGTGAAAAATGAGCCATGGGTACTGGCTTCCCAAGTGGACCAATGCTTCTTCATTACCGACCTGTCAAAGCCCAGTCGTGTTGTCGTGAGGAGAGGCAAAAGGAAGATCATCGGAATGGATGGAGTCGCCAATGAGCAAGACTTCGACAAGTACGGCGACCCGAAGATGGAACAAGATGACGACGATGAAGTACCAGCATACACCACAAGAAGAAGCAGGACCACCCTACCTAAAGGACGTCCGTTCAAGAGAAGAACTCCATTTGCGAAAAATAAGGGCAAGAAGATTGTGAACAGATAGCTAGCTAAGATCGATTGTATTTAAATTGTAGCCTTAATTTCTCGATTGTATTTTTACATATTGAAATGATATTTCTTCTGTTCTAGTGTCCTCATTTATATTTAGTTATGTTTATCATGGTATTGAATTTCTAACTCACAAAAAGTATTGAATTTGTTAATATTTTTTGAACTCATGAATATTTTTAAATTTCATGGGCTCTTTTTGAATTCATGAATATTTTCATGATATTATTTCAAATATTTTCAAATAACAAATTTGATGATGTTTTCAAATAATAAATTTGATGATATTTTTTCATATTCATAAATATTTTCAAATAACAAATTTGATCATATTTTTTCACATTCATAAATGTTTTCAAATATGATCGTCATTTTCTAAAAAACTATTAGACGAAACTAAAAATAATAAAAAAAGTTACTTATGGCGCACCCCTCGTTGGTGCGCCATTGCTATGGATATACTTATGGCGCACCCCTGGGTGGTGCGCCATTGCTAACCTTCCCCCTCTATTCCTTTCCCCCTCGCCCCCCGCGCCAGATCCCCCTCCATCTCGATCGCTATCCCCCCTCGCCAGATCCCCCTCGGCGCCGACGACCCCCCGCACCCTCCCCCTCTCCACCGCCGCTGACGACCCCCCGCACCCTCCCCTGTCTCCTTGCTCTCGGTTCCCCCGAACGGAATAGGCCGAGCGCACCACCCTCCCCCTCCCTCCCCCCGAGCGAGACCTAGGGTTCAAGTTTCCGCTGCCGACCCTCCACCGTAGCGCGCCCAGCCGGCTGAACCCTCCGCGGCCCCCTCCGTCCACTCCAGGAGTCGTGCCTCCTCCGTCTGCATCGAATACGCCAATGGGTCGGCCGGGATCGCCACTACATCAACGCCACCATCCTATTCTTCAACCAGAATACTAAAGAAGCAATCATAGGTGTAATACTTCCTAAATGTTTTACCAATTCACAAATGTATGCAACTAAAAATCAAAAAATAATAATACTAATGGCGCACCGCTAGGAGGTGCGCCATTGCTATCCAAAAAAAGGTTACTAATGGCACACTGCCAGGACGTGCGCCATTGCTATCAAAAAAATAGTTACTAATGGCGCACCGCTAGGAGGTGCGCCATTCCTAACCCTCCCCCCACTAAAATCCCCAATCCCCTTTCCTCAATCGATCACATCTCTCTCAGCCCCACCACCCACTGCGTCGATCCACTGCGCCGCCGCCGCCGCTGCTGCCCCGACTGACTGCGCCCCCGCCGCCCCCGCGCCCCCACCGCCTCCCTCTCCCCATCCTCGCCAGATACCCAGATCCCCCTTCTGTCCATCGCTCGCCAGATCCCCCTTACCTCCCTCGCCAGATCCCCGCGCCCGCTCCACCGCTGCTGACGACCCCCCACACCCGCTCTGACAACCCCCGCACCTGCTCCGACGACCGTCGTGCCCACTCCGACGAGGTGCACTGCCCACTACTTCTTCCTCCTGGTCCACCAGCTGGAGCCGGGAAGCTCTCCTCTGCCAGATCGCCTCACTCCACCACCGTCGGCATCGCCGCCGCCGCCTCGACCTGCAACACCGGCGCCCCCCAACCTCTCCAAGTATGCCCCGACCTCATTGTGAGCCGCCGTTCATATCCCTTCTCTCCCCACGCTTGACACTTAAGGATTCTTACTTGTGTTTAGGTTATTCCCCCAATGCGCAATGACACTTAAGGATTTGAAACTGCTGTTTGTTCATAGGTAATGCGTGTGGTAGAAACAAGCCTCTTTTTTGGTATTTCTGATGGACAAAGAATGCATATTTGATGACATAGAGGATGGTGGATTTGATTTTATTAGAAATAGGCGGTAGGTATACTGAAAATTGAACAGTAGCATTAACTTGATGACAGTATCATTGCTGAACTTCGTAACAGATGCTTAACTGAATTTTGGACACTGAATCTCAGTCAGTTGCTTAACTAAATTTTTTGACACTTGCTTAACTGAATGTTGGTTAGTAGGTACACACTCAATTTTGATCAATGCCCATGTGTTGGTGCACAGTACGGTTGGGTGAGTTTCTGTAAGCAGACAACAAGCAAAGGGCATTTGTTGAATGGGCAATTTAGTAAGAAACAGAGCACACATCTTCGTCTTCGTCTTGGTCATTGCTTACATCTGCACATAAACTCTATAGCATTAAGACAACTGTGGTCTATTTGTTGTTATCGCCAGCAGCATCATTTGCTTTCTGATGATGGTATGCATGATCGATGCTTGTCTGTAGTTAGGTAGGTGTAAAGGATGATACACTTGTCAGTTTGCGGCTAATCGCCTGCAAACTTCAACAGCAAGAATGGCCTTTATCTGCAAGAATCGTTCAGCATTGCTTACATCTGCACATATATGAATCCCATCTCTAGAACGGTTGTGACCCATTTGTTGTTATTGTTACATCATCATTTATTTTCTGATGATGGCTTTGCGTGTTTGGTGCTTGTCTGTAGATAGATAGGAGTAAAGGATCACAACCTCATTTGTTTGTGGGCTTAATCACCTGTGAACTTTTTTAACAGAAGCATAAATGGTGTTTACCTAGGAGCATTGTTCACCATTGCTTATATCTGCACATATGGTCTATTTGTTATCACTACAGCACCATGTATTTTTCCGATGATGGCAGTTCGGTGCTTGTTTGTAGTCTAATAGGAGCAAAGGATCACACCTTTGTCTGTTGTGGGGTAATCACATGTAAACTTTAACAGTTGCTAAAAATTGTAGTAACATGTCCACTTGACCCAGGAGATCTCCTGTGATGTGGTGTTTAAAATGATATCTGGATAGGCTGGTCATCTGTAGCGCAAAGACAATTGCAAATTACTGTAGATGGCCTTCATTTCCTGCTCCTTTTGCTGGTTTGTTAAGTCTATTCACCTTTTATTGGTTTGTTTGCCCCTTGGACTACTAATGTGTAGTCTGTAGACCAAATGATTTGATTTGCCCTTATATTTGCTAGTATTTTTTGTGAAACATATATTTGCTAGTATGTAGTATTGCCCAGGGTATTTTGTCTGTCGTGTATGTGGCAAAGTGATTGAATACATGGTCTATGATGCAGTTCAAAGGTGTGAAAATATCATCATGCTTTATGAGTGAAGTAATGTTTGTTATACACAAATCTCCAAACTCTTTAAATGTGTAGGATGGCATAGATAGATCATGGCCATGCTATGCACTGTGTAGGCTTCTTGGCCATGGTGGACGCTCTATTATCAACAGTACCAGCATGTCGATAATGATTTTGGTAGTAGTGTGAGGCAGTAGTGTGCGGTGCAATTTCTTCATTGGATAATGATTTTGCAGGTACCCCGAGAGGCCCTTGAGTTTGCTGGAATGTCGATTAACTTGCGTTCCGGCAAATTTGGGTACTCCATATGTCCTATTTTCGGCAAAGGTCATGCTGAAATTTTCCGTGAATTTTAGCATGACTTAGCTAAAAATAGGACATATGGGGTACTTGCGACTAATGCAAGGGCCGGGGTATCGTAGTACTTAATTAAGTAGGATCAACTACCCCTTTATTCTTAATGTTAGTTAACTCTTAATCATCTGAGCAAGTCATCGGCGCCGGCCGACTGTTTCTGAAGGAAAACAATAGAATAGAAAGTAACCTTCTGCACACCTCCCCTACCTGACCTGACCGCCATTAAAGTAACCAATCAAGCTCCTCATCCACTATGAGCAGAAAGAAACTATGAAAATGACACAATAGAAGACAATACCCCCCGATCTAGTCTAAACACACTGGCTGGCTAGTATTTAGTGTAGGTGTATATATACACATATATACACATGAATCCACCTACATCCTGGAAATCCATTTAATCAGAGGAAGACGACGAAGAAGAAGAGGAGGAGGAGGAGGAGGAAGTGAGGTTGGTTAGCCAAGAGTCAAACCCTAAATGATAAAACCTTGGCTTTTAGGGTGCCTCGGTGTCGATAAAAACCTAAATGATGAAAGCTTAGCCCTTAGCTTGTTCATTCTGTAGATTTCCAAAATTCAGTTTTGTACCGCACACCAAAGCCCCAAGAAAGAAAACTGCAATCTGAAATAGATGATCAATTTTCAGCCCTTGGATTAGTTTAGTATTTTTTTCACACACTCAGACACCCTTGCTTCCCATGTGTGTGAAAGAGATAGCGAGAGGAGACAAGAAGAAGGGGGTTAGGAAGGGACTTGGACCTTAGCAACAACACACTAACAGCGAATTCCTCGAGAATTAGGTTATTTGGTCAACTTAGAGATCTTGTTCCTTGACAATAACCAACTTTTCGACCAAACTTTTTTCCTATTTAGAGCGAACATGGCCCACAACAATGAGGCCGGTGGTTCGGGCAAGCAATTCTGGAAGTTGTCCCAGGAGATGGAGGAAGAACCTCACCGCTATGAGGACGCCAAGGAAAACACCAATCCTGACTACACAACCCCTAGTGGCGTCGGGGATGACACCACTAATGGTGCCGCCGAGGATGCCACCACTGATGATGGCAGCGCACGCACAGATGGCAGCCAACCGAAGAGGCAACGGAAGGACCGGCGCCCGAACGTGCTCAGCACCGTCAAGGAGGAATTTACTGAAGTGTCCTCCGAGGGACATCCAACGGCGCTCAAATAATTAGTCAAGGGGTACGCGGTTCAGCTTGGGAGCATTCTCCGGAGCACCGTTTAGATCAACACCGAGAACCTAAGGCATAAGGACCGAGGGAATTTGCGCAACCTCCTCTTCACGAAGCTGCACGAACAATACAAGTTCCCCGGTGACGTCGCAAACACACGCCTCTCAGGGAATAAAGTGAACAGTGCCGCCCTCACAAAGATGAGCACGGCCCTGGCTACTTGGAGAGGCGCGGTGAAGAGAATGATTGAAAAAGGTGATAGTTGTGAGAAGATCAAGGAGAAAAATCCTTCGATCAGCAAAAATGACTACAAGGAGTTCAAGATCAAGTGCGAGAGCAACACAACCGTGGAATCAAGTTAGTGGGGGAAAGATATGTGAGACATGAACTTAGGGGTCCACCAACACGGTCCCGGCGGTTACAGAGTGGCGGAACCTATATGGGACAAGGAGGACGCGGGGCGTGCTGAGCAAGGCCTACCGCCCCGCTTCGAGAAATACCATGACAAGTAGACCAGGAACTATGTCAGGGCCCGGTACAAGGTGGACCCGGTAACAAAGGAGCTTACCACAGATCCGAAGACCAAGGCGCTTGAGCTTGTTCTGGTAAGGAATACACCCCCGCGTAATTAGCTCCATATGGTTGCATTCTAATTAATGAAGCCAAATTTCTAAATGGTTCACATTCCTTCCGCAGGACACTGAAAGCAGTAGCGCGGGGTCATCTCAGAGCTCCCCTTGGGACAGCACTTTAAATAGGGCGTTGAACATAATGAAAAACAAGGATAAGTTCAGTAAGCCGTCGTCAGCTGGTCGTGTGGCCGGCAAAGGCTTGTCCAGGAAATGGTCGTCATACTATAACGCTGGTGGGCGAAATGAGAGAAAGACCAGCTCGGAAAGCCAGTCGCGCGAGGTTCAAGAACTCAAGGCACAAGGGGCGCAGATTGCAGAGATGGTCCAAGAGCAAGTGCAACACCAACTGGGAATGATGCTCACCGCCATTGTGCCTGCCTTGATTGAGGGGCTGCAGGCGTGGATTGCGGCGGCCAACAGGGGCTGCCCCCGGTTCCCATCTTCACGGCCAGCAACTCGCACAACGCGCAGGCGGCGCCATTGGTGTCTCCGACAGAGGCGGTATTGGTGTCTCCGGCGCCGGCACGAGCATTGGAGCTTAATGCACCCGGGTGTGCGAAGAATACGCCGGCCGGCACCTTGGCAGCAAGCGGCCCCTCCGTCACTTGCATGCCTGTTGTTGGCGGCGCCTCGACATTAGCCGAGCTCGACGCCATCACGGTAACTAAGCCTCTCGGTTGATGACTTCATCTCCTTGCCTTTGACTAGGCATCCCTGACGCCCTACATGTTTTCGCAGGGCGCCGGCGCCGACGTTCCATGCACTCTCCTGCACTTCGTGGGCGGCAAGTTGATCGATGTCGCCAATGGCAGAATCATTCAACCGGGCAACCCCGTGTTCCACGGTAAACCGATGCCACCCACCGTGTATAGGGTTCAACTGGTTCGGGTGTTGCCAGGCTGCGACGACTTGTTACCTCCGTTTCGACCCGCTGGGGCCGACGAAGATGATGTGATGACCCTCAGCGCCTGCTTAAGTTGGCCCCTACTTTGGCTGAAGAGCAAGATTCGTTTGGGGGCGGGGGACACCACCCCACAGACAACACTGCCAGTCTTGCCGGCGCCAAGCCATGGCAAGAATGCCGCAACGCTACCGAACGTGTCGGACATGCATATGGCACAGGATCCGGACATGCATATGGCACAGGATCTGGACATGCATATGGCACAGGATCCGGAAGACGACGATGATGACGCTACATTTACCAACGTCGATAAGTACTTTGCCAAACATGGGTATAGTGACGAATTCTTGGGGCCTCCTTCTCAAGAACCCAACCCTGCAAAAGACAACCGTGATCTAGCTGGTACCGCGGAGAAACCCAATTGCAATAGGCGTCATCTGGCATTCAGTTCTCAGAAGACGCCTCTAGCTGCCGCCTTCGCCGAGCCTCAGATAGCCGAGGTGCGAGATATTATCAGCCCCAACACACTCAAGAAGGCGGTCTCTGAGCAGAACTCGATCCCATTACAGCAGAAGAAGAAGGGACGGAAAAGAAAGAATAACAAGGGCGGTGCGAACCAGCCGGCACCGAGTACGATCCGTGCTCAGGACAGGCCACATTCACATAAGGATATCTCGAGGAGGGTGCATGTGGCGGGTAGGCCAATGCTACCGACTAATCTGCTCAATGCTGCAACCGGTGCTATGTGGAGTCTGCATGACAGTGTTCTTTCTTGGAGAAGCGACGTCTCTCCGAGAATGATGTGGCATACCCGGTTTTCGTAGCCAAGGTGCCAGAGGGCAAGGGCTTTGTGGATAGCGCCATCGGGGGTATGATCGTCCTGCGGTTTGATGACATCTTTGCTATGTTTAACCTTCATCTGTTGCACTACACCTTCGTTCGGCTATTTTCGCTGAGTATGGAGATGTTGATCATTAGAGACAAGACCCCGGACATCGTGATAGTCGACCCCTTCTACATGCGTCCCAAGATCTTGGGCAGCGCTAGGGGCCGGCAAGTCGCGAGTTCACACCTCGAAGGCGTCATTCTGGCAAACCCAGATAAGGATAACTTCCTCGTGCCTTACTTTCCCGAGTAAGTCAACCCCTCACTGCCCCGTAACATATGATTTCTTAGATTTTGATCATTCTTTTTTTCTAACATTCCGTGTTTTGTGCAGTGACACACATTGCACACTCATCCTCTTAAGCCTGAAATATTCCATGGCCACGTATTTCGACTCGGACCGTCAGTCGAAGAAAGACTACACAAATATCAAGAAAGTTCTTGATGATGTTCTCCCCGGCTACACCAGATCTGGAGGCACCTTCAGCAGACCAATTCGTAGGTACGACAAGCACGTGTTCACCCACAATACGATGTTCCCCTGCGTCAAGCAGCCGCCTGGCAGACAGAAGGATGCCTACTATGCCCTCCATCACATGCGGGCGATCGTACGGGACCATAATCACCTTCTGCTACCAAATAATCTCAAATATTGGGCCACACGCTTGTCGGCAATCCAGGACGCGGACATCAGACAAGAATTCTATCGCATCCACTCGGAGTTTGCGGAAATCATCCATCAAGATGTCCTTCGTACCTCGGGGCAGTTCTACCTCAGATATCAACTGTCCAACAGTGAGATAGAAACAACGCTACAAATGCAGGCTCACAATGCCCGCGATTTCATGACCATCACGAAAGACCGCGGCTTCATCCACGCTCCGGTCCCTGAGTCGAGTCGAAAGTAGTGATGCTATGTAGTTCTGAAATGTCGATTGGCTCATGTTGTAATTAAACTTTAATGAACTTGTATGTCTCTTTGGTTTGGACAGTCGTTCAACTTATATGTAATCGATGCTATTTATTAGTATGACCATGAAGCATGCTATTAATGTGTTGCTTTCTTCCGATCCTTTTGTTGCATACTTATATATTGCTTATGTATTGTCTGTGAATTGCTACTAAAGTTTTGTTTGGCTAGTGCATAGAGATGTCGTTGTATGTCGTGTACAAGGGTAAGGTTCCCGGAGTCTACGATGACTGGGAGGAGTGTCGGAGACAGGTTCACTGTTTCAACGGTAACAGTTACAAAGGGTACACCACTAGGGTGGAGGCGGAAGCTAGATAAACGCGCTATCTAGCGGGAGAGAGGAGGGAGCATTGGAGGAACCGTATGAAGACCAGTTTCATCACGATGATGCTCATCGTGATGACCGCAGCTCTCTTCTATGTGATGGTAGTTTACATGATCGATATCGACTTGTAATGTGAAGACAAACTCGCTACTCGCGGTCTCGAGACTTGTAATGTTCTAACTTTGTTCGGCATTTAAATTCGGAGACTAATCTTTTATTGTATTCCATAAATCTGTTGTTTATATGTTGTGCTGTCTATATTCAGTGCAGTAATATATTTTGTAACCTGTGCAAATATCAGAAAAGAAAAAAATCCTAATATTCATACTAGTGGTGCACCACTCTGCACTTTAGTGGCGCACTGCAATAAGCACACTAGTGGCGCATTATCTAGAAGTGCGCCATTAGTAACCCAGAGCACAAGGTAAATATGGCCCCCTGGGAGGCATAGTAATGGTGCACCATGTGACATACTAATGGCACACTCCCTGGTGCGCCACTATTGTATGGTATACTAATGGCGCACCAAGGGTGCACCATTAGTATTAATTACTAGTGGCGTGATGCTAGTGGCGCACCTGTAGTGCACCATTAATGGCCAAAACAGGTGTGCCACTAGCAAGCCTTTTCCTAGTAGTGAAATGTGTGTTCAACCTCAGTACCTTCAACACCTTTCCTCTGGCAAGAAAGAACCTGGCGAGTGTAATCTCCGGTGGGGTCCCTCGATAGGAGTTCAAAGTAATATTTGAGAGATGCAGATCCAGGCATTCGATGTGATTGCCGTTATAAACATCTTCCACCGGGCCTAATATGCACTGCAAAAGAAGGGAACGTGTTAGAGCCTACATGCAGTTTTCAACACTGCTACACGCCCATTTGGTTTGCAGGATTTGTAAAATGCACCAACGTGCCATCTTCGATCTGGCATGATTAACATGTGCATTTGATTACAATTTAGAAACCTGTATCCTTCTTCATAAGAGGTTGGTTCGGATGAAAAATCCCTAAGAAAACTAGTACAAATGAATCCAAAGGAGAAATGCTTATGGACAATTGTAACCATATGAATGAAGCAACCAATATGGGGTGGGGGTGTATGTCCTAAAATCCTCCAAAATTCCTTCAAAAATCGTAGTATATTGTCATTGTAAACTTGGGAAAAGGTGCAAAAAATTGAACCCCCTTATGGTTAACATTTAACAAGAAAGGAACATCACCTCGATATACAACTTCTTCATGCATGGAAAGCATCTCAGGCAACTGAAAACTTGGTCTAGGTTGGGGACGACAGATTCTAGTGCCAAGACCTTCACTGTGCCCAGAGTCTGGGTGAAGCTTCGCTGGATGACAGACGAACATACATCTTCAAAACTAGAAATGATGTTGATATCAAGAAGGAGAGGTATATAATGCGACTGTTGTACCTGAAAGTTGTAGTATTTGACAGACGAGTAGCCCACCACTTTCAATTTCAGCGCAGAAATGACATTGATTCTTGTTGGACCTTGTTGATCAACTACAAGTAATCTCTCAAGTGAAGGTGTGTACTGGATGACCATATTGTGGTCCACCTTTTGTGATCTCTCGTTGCAGCACCAGCAACACATAAATAGTGCGAAGAGTCCTGGAGGTGATGTGCAAGGTACTCGACCAATTCATCGCCTGAAGACGAAGGAACTCAAGTGCAGTACAGCCGCGGAGCAGGGGCTGTCATCCTTTGGGATGCGGACGACAACGAGCTCGAGGTGCTTCAGTCGTGGTAGAAAAAGAGCGGGCGCGTCATTAAGGGGGGAATGGCAGTTCATGAACTTGGCAAGGCACAGCGTGGGCGCAACACGGAGCACGGACGTTGGCAGCAAGCTCATATTTCCATCATTATAACTTAGCTTCTCGAGCTGATCTATCGTGCGGGATCAGAACCACTCGTCAAGCTTGGCTCGCTCCTTGCCATTGGAACGGAACTTGCCCGCGGTAAGGCCTTTGATTGGTCCATGATGACTGCCGAGGATTTGGGAGAACGCATCCAAGCTTTGGCGATAGCCATGGCAGAGCTTGTGGGCGTGGAGCAGGTCGACAGGGGTGCGGAGCCATAGGATGGGCCAACACCGGGAAACGACGGTTTTCCTCGCCCGATTTTGGATTGGGAGGAGGGATATGATGACTATCAACATATCATCGGGGAGGTTGTTGATGAAGTATAGGCCTGCTGGAGTTTCTTGCGGTTCTTTCTCGACCCACCTCTGCTTGTTGGCAGCCTCGTTCTCCACCTCGTCGGTGGGGATGGAAACCTCTATCTCCATATTCACGCCGTGCTCCGGTGCTTTAGTAGCCCCGGCGTCGCCACTCCCTCCGATGGGGCGCTTCGGCGGCATCCTTGTACACTGACGGCTTTGAGGACTCAGAGCGGCATCGAGGATGCGGGCGGAGAGAGAGGAATATTGTGTGTGGTGAGGATGGGGTGGTGCGGCCGCTCGGCGGCGCCATTAATATAGACCAGTGGGAGTGAGAGGCGGGCGGCGGTCCAAGGATGTCTCACTTCCCAGTGAGAACGACTGCTTAATCTCTAGTATGAACGAAATCTATGCTTAATTACTGAATTTTAGTTGCAAAAAATAGAGTGATATTGATTTGTAGCTGCATATTTTGATGAATCGCAGTGTCTCTTGGCTTAGCGCCGAAGTCTGGCTTTAATTTGCATACCGTAATCTGAACCGTTTGCGTTGAAGAGATGCACAGATCCTGCATTGAACAGCTCGTACGCTTCCCGGTGAGCCTGCGCACCGGACTACGCTCGCACGCCTCCCATTCAGTCAAGCAGTTGTCCACACGGCACCTCCTATAGCCATTAAAATGAAGACATGTGGCGTCACGTGAATGGTTAACCAAACGCACACGGTTTGAATTATACAAACGTTTGAGATATTAAAGTGGCAGCTATTTTTTTTTTAAATGCCTTTGTTGGCTGTCATTATTCGAGTGCGTCTTCTCTCAAAATGGACACGAAAAATACCACAGCATGTCAGGTTCCCTTCCATGATAGCATGCCAAGTTTCATGAATTTCAAACGAGTTTTAGATGTACTAGAATTTAAAAACCAGGCATCTCAATGTTTTGCTGGCAATCAACGGTGCCCTGGTGTTTGAAATTCATTCTCATTTCTTGCATGGGACCTAAGCATGCACCCAAGGACACAGATTTGATTTTTTCAACCAATTTATATGCAGTGGAGCATGCACATATAGTTCAAATTTGAATTATGCACATAACTGCATTGAAAACTCAGTTAATGCATAAAAAATGTCCAAACAAACCCCAAAAATTACAAAATTTCACACAACACTCCTGTTGTTCTATGTTGACACGAGAAAAAATTTGGAAGCAATAAGAGGCAGTGGATATCATTTCGTCCCCAATGGTGGGACGTTCCCTACCGAAACAATGATGCTTGTTGTGAGAAGCTCTGGTTTGTGAGAAGCATATACCCAAACCTGCCCCAAACGGGACAAAAATTTTACCACGACATGTTGATGCCGCTCCATGAAAGCATGCCAAGTTTCATGAATTTCAGACAAGTTTTGGATTTACTAGAATTTGAAAATAAGGCATCTCAATGTTTTGTCGGCAATCAACGGTGACCTAGTGTTTGAAATTCATTCCCATTTCTTGCATGGGACCTAGAAATTCACCCAAGGACACATATTAGATTTTTCAACCAACCTTAGTGCATTGGAGCATGTGCTTGTAGTTCGAATTTGAATTATGCACATAAAATGCCTAGAAAACCCAATTAATGCATAAAAATGTCCAAACGAAACCCAAAAAATCACAAAAATTGACACAACACTCCTGTTGTTCTATGTTGACACTAGAAAATTTTTGAAAGCAATAAGAGGCAATGGATATCGTTTCGTCCCCAAAGGTGGGACGTTCCCTACCGAAACCATCATGCTTGTTGTGAGAAGCTCTGGTTTGTGAGAAGCATATACCCGAACCTGCCGCAAATGGGACAATTTTTTTAACACGGCATGTTGATGCCGCCCCATGATAGCAGGCCAAGTTTCATGAATTTCAGACGAGTTTAGGATTTACTAGAATTTAAAAACTAGGCATCTCAACATTTTGCCGGCAATCAACAGTTCCCTAGTGTTTGAATTTCATTCCCATCTCTTGCATGGGACCTAGAAATTCACGCAAGGACACATATTAGATTTTTCAACCAACCTTAGTGCATTGGAGTATGTGCTTGTACTTCAAATTTGAATTATGCACATAAAATGCCTAGAAAACACAGTTAATGCATAAAAATGTCCAAACGAACCCCGAAAAATCACAAAAATTGACACAACACTCCTATTGTTCTATGTTGACACTAGAAAAATTTTGAAAGCAATAAGAGGCAATGGATATCGTTTCGTCCCCAAAGGTGGGATGTTCCCTATCGAAACCATCATGCTTGTTGTGAGAAGCTCTTATTTGTGAGAAGCTTATACCCGAACCTGCCCCAAATGGGACAATTGTTTTACCATGGCATGTTGATGCCGCTCCATGATAGAATGCCAAGTTTCCTGAATTTCATACGAGTTTTGGATTTACTAGAATTTTAAAACCAGGCATCTCAATGTTTTGCCAGCAATCAACAGTGCCCTGGTGTTTGAATTTCATTCCCATCTCTTGCATGCGACCTAGAAATTCACCCAAGGACACACATGTGATTTTTCAACCAACTTTAGTGCATTGGAGCATGTGCTTGTAGTTCAAATTTGAATTATGCACATAAAATGCCTAGAAAACCCAGTTAATGTATAAAGAAGGCCAAACGAACCCCGAAAAATTCCAATATTCAACACAACACTCCTGTTGTTCTATGTTGACACTAGAAATTTTTTGAAAGCAATAAGAGGCAACGTATATCGTCCCGTCACCAAAGGTGGTACGTTTCCTATTGAAACCATCATGCTTGTTGTGAGAAGCTCTGGTTTGTGAGAAGCTTATACCCGAACCTTCCCCAAATGGGACAAAATTTTCACCAGGGCATGTTGATGCCGCTCCATGATAGCATGCCAAGTTTCATGAATTTCAGACGAGTTTTGGATTTACTAGAATTTAAAAACCAGGCATCTCAACATTTTGCCGGCAATCAACAGTGCCATGGTGTTTGAATTTCATTCCCATCTCTTGCATGGGACCTAGAAATTCACCCAAGGACACACATGTGATTTTTCAACCAACTTTAGTGCATTGGAGCATGTGCTTTTAGTTTAAATTTGAATTATGCACATAAAATGCCTAGAAAACCCAGTTAATGTATAAAAAAAGGCCAAATGAACCTCGAAAAATTCCAAGATTGAACACAGCATTCCTGTTGTTCTATGTTGACACTAGAAAATTTTTGAAAGCAATAAGAGGCAACGGATATCGTCTCGTCCCCAAAGGTGGTACGTTCCCTATCGAAACCATCATGCTTGTTGTGAGAAGCTTATACCCAAACCTGCCCCAAGTGGGACAAAATTTTCACCACGCAATGTTGATGCCACTCCATGATAGCATGCCATGTTTCATGAATTTCAGACGAGTTTTGGATTTACTAGAATTTAAAAACCAGGTATCTCAGCATTTTTCCGGCAATCAACAGTGCCCTGGTGTTTGAAATTCATTCTCATCTCTTGCATGGGACCTAGAAATTCACCCAAGAACACACATGTGATTTTTCAACCGACTTTAGTGCATTGGAGCATGTGCTTGTATTTCAAATTTGAATTATGCACATAAAATGCCTATAAACCCCAGTTAATGTTTTAAAAAGGCTAAACGAACCCCGAAAACTTCATTCCCATTTCTTGCATGGGACCTAAGCATGCACTGAAGGACACAGATTTGATTTTTCAACCAATTTGTATGCACCGGAGCATGTGCACGTAGTTTAATTTTGAATTGTGCACCTGAAATGGCTAGAAAACCAGCTTAATGTATGAAATGTCCAAACTAACCCTGAATAATTCCAATCCTTTTACGACACACATACAGTTGCATGTCCACTGCAGATAAATGGTCTAGCAATTCAAACACCGTCCATTGCCGTTGTGACCCCACCCATTTTGTAATTCAAATCAAGTAGATCCCACATAGTTTATTCTCACCAACTGTGTGAGATGTAGTACAAAATATCTTGGAGCACCGTCGGTGTATAGTATGCCTGGCTTATGCAAGAAGGCGCGTCGGCTATAGTCCACAGCCGGCGTGTCAAGCACACTAGCACGCTCCCCCAAAACTCCCGCCTTTGCATCCCTCGCAATCTTGAAAATATCTACCGCCTGGAAGGTTTTAATGTTTGATAGCACACGAGTAGTATGTGCGGACCATGTGCGATGTCTGCTATTCCCGCTCTGCTTCAGTCCCTTGATTCAAATTTTCAATATCCCCGGCATTTTACTCCCGCCTCTGCATCCCTCACAATCTCAAAAATATCTGCTCACCCTTGATCCAAATTTTCAGTAGCCCCGCCTTGTTACTCCCGCCTAGTAAAATTTTCAGTTGACGCAGTATTTCCTCAAACACAACCTCCGCTCACACAGACACACACAACCCTCGAAACCATTGGTAGGTCGCCGCCATCGCTGGCGCCTCCATCCTCAACCTCTGTCTATGTGCCGGGGAGCTCGAGTAGCCAATGGCCAAAAAAAGGTTTATCGCGGCCTTTTCACCCGACGCCGGCGAGGTGGCCGCCGAGGTGTCCCCGTCATCCTCCGCAGGCCCGATCCGCCGTCAACGGTCCCCCTCCGCCCACCGTCGCGCCCCTATGCCGGTTTGAGGACTTCCCCGTCCTTCCCTGGAACCAGCAACCGACAAAGTCCTACCTCGGGGTCCGGCAGCAGCGGTGGGGGACGTGGGTCGCCGAGATTACAGATCGAGAGACCCACACCCACTGGTGGCTCGGTACCTTCCACACGGCTGAGCTCGCGGACATGGAGTACGACCGCTGGCAGGTCCGCTACCATGGCGCGACGGCTAAGCTCAATTTCCCCTTCGGCACATGTCCGGTCCACCTCGTTCCGCCGGAGCCAGGGGTGGTGAGCTCGGCTATGGCGTGGGAGGACTGTGAGGCGTGGGAGTGTCTCGAGGCCGAGGCCACCAACAAGGCCTACATGCAAGAGCTCCACCGGCAGCACTCGGAGCTCATGGAGGCAGAGCGGGCGATCTTTTCCGGCATGGAGGGCGGAGAGGTTATCACGCTCTCCTCTGATGACGAGGTCGAAGGCGGCGAGGATGGTGGCACGGAGGGCGACAAGGTTATCGCGCTCTCCTCTGATGACGGGGTCGAAGGCGACGGTGATGGTGGCACGGAGGGCGTCGAGGTGGGCCCCGAGGACAAGGAGATCGACGTCGATGAGTGGAGGAGTGCCTTCCCCAACGACCCCGACGACAGTACTGGCCCGGACCCGGCTCGCGGCACACCGTACATGACGAGGAAGGATTGGCTCGACCTCTACTTTGACCGTAACTAGTTTAGCTTAGTTTAAATTTATGGTTTATGTTTGGTTATGCAAAACTATCTATGTTTATGTTTGAATGCATGCTACTTTCGGTTGAACCTGCTTTGAACTTGATCAAATTGAAGTTTAACCTTAAGTTTAGGGGAGCGGCGTGAAAAGGCCAAAAATTGCTGGAGTATGTATATATCCACTAACGGTTTTAGTCCTTTAACTTTTTAAGGATCTCCTACAAATGTCCTTATGACTTGTTTATTTCAATTCTTCACAGTGTGATGCTCTATATGTGCAACTATTTGCTATGCAGTTCAATTTCATCAATAGCAGTTTCAACAATACCACTATGAATTACGATATTTGGTTGCTGTTAAGGATATTGCAGTTAACATGCCTTTTCGTTTTTTAATTGTTGTTTAGCAACATGCATTGTAGTGAATGACTAAATATGCAATCCCAGGCTACATAGCAACAAGGAAGAGTGTTACCTTAATGTTCTGACGATGTCTAGATATACATGTAATAAATCTTATATAATGGGATGGATGGAGTGTTGTACTACATCATTTTTCAATTGTTGTTTAGCTTCTAATATTAACTTGGTGCTTTTAGGTACATATATCATTGCCAAAGATCCACACTTCGACCCTTTCTGCATATGGGGCAATGAGATATTCATAAACCAACATCAAGTGAGGAAACTGATAAAGATTATTAGTAAAATGGGTCAGAAGATGACAATCGAACTATTTGTTTACACTTTATGCAAGACAACAGTGAACTGCAGGATGGTAAGTAAGAACCCTGTAGCCTTCTTTTTACTGCCCGTAACGATTGTGTTAGATGACAATATCTGAATCTTTTTTCTTTTGCAGTGGATCCTGAAGCAGTTTACTCAAGATTACCTCTCAAACTACATGATTGGCGGCCGGCCATCACAAGGGGTTGGACTAGATTCCCGCATGCCTTCTGCATCCAGGAGAGCACAATCGGGCCATTCCGCTTCACCTTGTTCAGCAATTGGAATATCGGTCGCCTCTTTCTTTACCATCTGTAATAGTACAAGTATAGAACCCTGGTACATCATTCTTTATTTGGGGCTTCTGTAATTCTTAAACATATGTACCTGTGAATCGAATAATGCATTGGTTGTTTAAACCTGATGGATATGAATAAAGCTATAGCCTACTTTCAAGTTTAAATTAGGTACAATTTTAAATAGCAGCAATTAAATTACGGCGAAATTACGTTGTGCAGGTCATTACGGCACACACAGTTAGTAAAACATAAACGTTTGTGATATACACCATAATCCGAGATGGTTCACCGAGAGGAAACGTGTGCAAGCATGCACACAGTTGTCGTTCGCAAAGCGTGTGTGATGTTAGACACTATCACATACGGTGTGGGAAAACTAAATGTGTGTGATTGTCTACCTATCGTACACGGTTTATAATCATGAACTGTTTGTGATGTGGCAGGCATCGTAAATCTCACATGCCTGGAATCTGCCTGGAATGCTCCCGTGCCTAGAATCTGCCTGGTTTTAGGCAGAACCACAAAACTCCGACTGCGATGGCAATGCAAGCACAAACGAGTAGCAAGGATGAAGCATTTGGGATATTCGAGATATCGAAAACTGTTATATAGGGACAATTTATGCATCAAGGCTCCCTATCCCCGACGGTTTCTGGGTCGTGTGGGAAGGACCCCCCTATCGCTCACACTCACTTGGTGATGGTTCCAAATGTCATCGCGGAAAGGGGTAAAAAATCGCTTGTTTACGACCGACGCGCACCAGTGCTAGTACATCTCCTGCCATGCAATACGGTATGCCTTGGAGAAGCTCGGTTCCCAAGAATTTGAGAACATGGAGACGAGGAAAGCTCACCTCAGGACTAAACATGGTTATGCATTTCGGGTTAAGCTCTATAATGCGCTTAGTCACCCACATTTTGGTTGTTCTAATTGGGGAGCTCTCTGCAAGGCCTATGGATTTGAAGAGAGTATGTAAATAACCTTTCATATTTGTCCCAAAGATGATGATATTGAAGATGATATCGATATTTGGGTGGATGCGAATGTGCCTCCATTTTTGCCTAAACGTGAGTTTGTCAAACAAATTTGTTAAGGAATTTATATTTTTTATTTAAAAATGTTTGGTGTTCATCACTACTAAACTTGTTTATTTATAATTGTCAACTTATTTCTTATCTTCAAGAAATACTCGGAAAGTTGTAGACATGACATACTACAGCTATGGCTCCGAGCTTAATTTTGAGGAGAAAGGATATCTTGTCTTGTTTATGGATGATGTTGAGACTTTTAAGACCAATCACTTTATCAGCCCAAATTTTAGTGGATACGTGACTAGTCCATGAGTTGCATGATGGTAACTTCATTGCCAAAAACTTGGTACGACTTTGTTAATGATGGTAACTTCATTGCATACATTCTTTTTAAGTAAACTAGATTGATAACTATATATTTTATTACTATGTTGTTCAATAGAAGCTCCAGAAGGAGGTTGTGCTTGACATGATGCTTACTGATGGTCATATGTATATGGCTAGCTTACGACTGTTTCCGCCGTCGGCTTACCAAAGTGCATACTTTATTTATTTGAAAGATGCAAGGCTCAATATCAAAGAACGGAGCAAACTAATGAATGCGCGCACGCAACAGATTGGCGACAACATGCATGTGCGCAAGCCAAAAGTTGGCGACAGGTGGATCTCCATTTTCCATTTTTGGCGACTGCTGATTATGACTATGATGATGAGGAGGAGTTGTTATTATGATGATGATGAGGTATGTGCTACAATGTGTTAGAATGATGAGTTGTTATATGACTCATACATGATGATGATGATGATGATGAGTTGTTATGATGATGAGGTGTTGTTATATGACTATGATTATGATGATGATGATGATGATGTGATGATAATGAGTTGTTATTATGATGATGATGAGTTATTATTATTATTATGATGATGATGATGATGAGTTGTTATTACTATTAGTACGACGATCGTCCTACTAATCCAAGTTGGTCACTTTGGATCCATTCACTTGAATCTAATCAGCGTTTCTTTCACCCAATGATATAATAACTCATCACGATCATAATGACATAACAATCTCTTAATTGCTATTGTATGAAAACTTATATAACGACGTATAAATACAGTATAAAACCAAATAAAAATGAAATACAAAAGAATAGTATAGTAGTAGCGGGGTCAGGGCGTGTTACTAGTATCCGCGGACACGTTCGGGCATATCTTTTCTGAACCATCATTTGTCTGTGCACGCAGCCGTGTCTGTTCGGATACTTGCATATGATTGGTGGGCAATGAGAAAAGAAGAGAAAAAAAAGAAAAAAGATGGAGCGAAATTGGTCCATGGTGGTCCAGATCCCACATATATATGCACTCAATGACTGTTCACGGACAGCCCAAACATATATGGAGAATTTGAGGGTCCTATTGAATAAATTTTACATATTCTCTCCTCTCCGGCCAGTGTTCGGGTTGCCCGCTGGACATTGGTCCACGGTGGTCCAGATCCCACATATATACGCCCTACTACCATGCAATGTACTTCCTTCGTTCCTAAATATAAGTCTTTGGAGAGATTCCACTATGGACCGCATACGGAGCAAAATCAGTGAATCTATACTCTAAAATGCATGTGGATACATCCGTATGTGTTTCATAGTAAAATCTCTACAAAGACTTATATTTAGGAACTGAGGGAGTACTAATACAGGGGATGCTTTCCTTTGACATTGCTCTATACGGATTCTCCACTACGTCCTGATAGAGTTTATACAGGCAAGGTGTTAATATTCTAGAGGACGGCCAAGGCCGTGGAGTGCTTCACCTTTAAAAGAGGTCAGGTCATATTTGTATAGGGTGATGGGGGCTACACAGTACTCCCTATCAGCCTATAATTATAACTACATCTTCTAGTTAAGAGTAATGTCTCAGCATCTAAACATCCATACAAGCTCTTTAATCGTGTCAAACAACAATAATGTGCTTCCATTCAATGTTCTTTGCACCCTGTGAAACATATACTGCTGGAATGGCATGCCATTAGAAGACACTAACTAGTCGTGTCGCTCCGAGCTGAGCTAGGTTCAGCTATCATCCACGGTAACAATCAGTCAAAACATCATTATCCAAACATCTCTGTCATTTTGGTAGAACTGAGAAAAGCCACAGTTTTAAGAAACTGTAGTATTCATGGCCGACACGTTGGAATACTGTGGTTTTAATTACCATGTTTTCTAAAACTATGCTGCCAAACTAAACTAGTGCTTCGTTGCTTTGCAATATGTGTGGTGTCGTGAGTGTGGTGCGTGTCATGTTCTATGAGTGTATCTGCTTACTGGAAAAACAAAATAGGAAGAAAAACAAGTATACTTTTGCTGCAGCACGTAATTAAACCCTTAGAAGATCACAGCTACGTACACAAAAGGCATTATCAAGCAAACTTCACAACATGTGTCGTCTGAGCATGGCGGATCACATGATTATTGGAACGGTTTCGTTTTGTCACAAACGTGCTCACAGGATCACATCAGTAACTACAGGAGCACACACACGTATTTACAAAATGTAGCCGATGCATGATTATGTTCAGCACCAATACCAAGAGAAGAGTGAGGAATGCACTCATGCAAGACCTAGGGCTGATGTCTGAATCGAATGGTGGCAAGTATCTTGGGCTGTCTACATACATTGGTTATAGCTCATAACAGGGTCCAATGTTTTGAGTTATAACAGAAGAAAATTCAAGGCTGGAAGGAAAAACATTTATCGAAGGCAGTGAAGGAAATTCTGATAAAGGCCATGGCCCAAGCAATACCCACATACGCAATGGCCTGCTTTGACCTGACGAAAGGCCTTTGTGACAGGATAGCTAGGTCAACTCATCTGCAAATATTGGTGATCACAGAATAACAATGACTAGGTTGGGGTGGTAGAAAATGAAGCTTGGAAAGGAGGAGGTGGGCCTAGGTTTCCAGGGTCCGCCAAGGGTGGAGCCTATTGCAGGGCCCTGACTCCGTATGTGCTAGGGCACCGCAGGCAAAATGCTTCTCGTCAGGGGACCTACTCAGTGCTGAATCTGTGGCCGGGATGAGCTAGGTGTGGCGCTCAATCCTTCAAGGCATAAACCTCCTAAAACAGGGGATAATGTGGAGAGTGGGAGATGGTGGGATGATTCTTGGATCCCACGCAATGTAAATAGGAAGCCGGCGACACACGAGGAACCATGCTTCTCTCGCGGGTTTGCGAGCTCATTGATCCGAACAACAGTGAATGGGACGAGGGGCTCGTGCATCAAGCGCCCAGTTCAGAGGATGCCGAGGAAATTCTGAGGATACCTATCAGTGATCAAGTTGAAGACTTTCTAGCCCGGCATTTTGACAACAAGGGAGTTTTTTCAGTTAAGTGAACCTATCGTGTGATGATCGACCACGAGCGCAGGCTTAAAACTAGAGCACGAAGTGAATCGTCTAACGGAGGGAACTGGCGCACGGCGTTCTAGAAGCATCTATGGAGGCTTAACTGTCCGCTGAGGTGCACCATTTCATGTGGAGGCTGGGGCACAACAGTCACCAACTGCCAATGAATATTGGGAGGAAAGGTGTAGAGACAAATTACCAGATGCACTGTATGCAGAAGTCTCTTTGAAGATGGCGGGCATCTATTTTTCAACTGCAAGGAGGTAATCTGTGGCGTGCTTTGGAGATGGAGGATGTACGTCTCGTTGCACTTCCGTAGGATCGGCAACGGACAGGGGTGGTGCATGTTGCTGTGGTGCTGGTCGTCCGCGAGAAACAATGAGAATCGCAACAAAAACGCAGACGAACAGAGGAGCCGCAGTTTCTTATCAGGCAGCATGCTACTGAGTGGAAAGCCCGAAATAAAACATGCATAACTGAAGTGCCAAGCACTAGCTCTATAAAGCACATGGCAAGTATTTTTGTATGTATAACAAGGAATAAATTTTTAAGTACCTGACGTGTGGCAAGAGCACATGGCAACTTCGAATGTTTTTGGCAAGTTTAAGATCGCGAGGATGGCAACTTTAATTGTCAAGCATGGCAACTTTCATGCTTTGGTTTATTTTTTACAGAAACTTGTCGTGTATCACTGAATTTGCCATCTTGCGTGATTAGACTTGCCATCAAAAAATGTCAAGACCGGAGTGCCACGCGCCTGACTTGTGGCACTAATCATTTGGGAGTTTTCAAGCTAGATCGGTCTATACACAAATCTACCACTAGTAGCCACTACTATTTAGTCTACTTAATCTGTACACTTGCATATAAAATGATCTGCTCTCTTCGTCTCAAAATAAGTGTCTTAAACTTAGTGCGACTTTGCACGAAAGCTATTACAAAGTTGAGACACTTGTTTCGGGATGAAGTACTAATTTACTGATTACCAACTAAAGTAAAGAAAATAATACTCCCTCCGTTCCGAATTACTTGTCTTGGATTTGTCTAGATACAGATTTATCTAGACTCATTTTAGTGCTAGATACATCTGCATCTAGACAAATCCAAGACAAGTAATTCGGAACGGAGGGAGTACTTATTAGACGTGTGTTTGTTTAGAAACAATTGTTGTATCGCATGATCTTTAGTGTTGGAAAGAAGAAGCACCTACAACTAGCGAGGCATGACCAGAGATTAGGCTGATAAAAAATGTATTTTTGTTTCAGAAGCATGTATGGATATGGTTGGCTATCTATACGTTATCTGTGTTGAGACTTGGTACATCATAACGTGTCTTGTCTTTTTCTTATCCTCAAGTATAAATCCGTAACATTTGTGTCTTGCTCATCTCCAACATCCAAACGGCCTTTCCCATTCAGTTCTCTCATGGTATGCAATGCACTAACCGGAGAAGCGTTGTTGTTGGTGGCAACAAGGGATGTGTTCCTCAATGCCTCGCATTCCCAGTGGGTTGCAACGCCCAACTGCTCTAATCGACATGCATTGTTCTAAACACATGCCCAATTCTATCCTCATTCAAGGTAGAGGCAGTAGTGGAGTATCTCCTTGAGAGAGGCCAGGCCAATATAGATAGGGTTGGTGGACAACCGAGCTATACCTATCAACAATAAATACGACCATACGTCCATACCTTACCTTCTACTTCCTCCGTTCCAAAATAGATGACTCAACTTTATACTAACTTTAAATATAAAGTTAGTATAAAGTTGAGTCATCTATTTTGGAACGAAGGGAGTAGTAAAAAGTAATGTCTCATGCCTTTAAGATCCATACATTCACTCCAATCATGATAGAACAGCTGTGTGCTTCAAACCAATGTTGCCAACACCCTGGGAAAGCATATAAGAGATATCCCCTGAATGACACAGGCAAGGCAAGAGAAATGAACTAGGGAATACTTGGTGCTTGGTTGCTTCGCACAGCTGTGTGGTTGTGGGCTTGTCATTGCTGTGGTGTGTGGATGTGCGTGCCAACCCAAGAAAAAAAAAAGGAAAACAGAAGGAAAAACATCCCTTGCTGCTTCATGGTCAACATGTTCACCACCTAATTAAATCCTTACACGATCCAAGCTACACGGAAAGCATCGCCAAGCAAAATTCACAACATGCGCCGTTCGAGTAATGGCACATCTCATGATTATGCGAACAGGTTGAGTTTCGCTTCGACTTGCAAAAAGAAGTGTGTTCACGGGATCACATCAGTAACTACAGGAGAGCGCGGACATATTTACAGAGTGAAGTGTTCATCATATTGCAGATCAGTGGCCCGGACCTCGCAGAAGCTTCACATTTTATCACGGAAAAGGCGGTACCTGCAATGCACACGCAGATGTTCAGTTCAGCTGGCCCTTCATAAAACAGAAACTATACTAGGATCAGAGGAGCACCAGGGCAGCATACCTTTCAAACTCTAGCTTCTGGACGACAATACCATTCAGCAAAAGCTCCGAGTCGAACACTCCCAAACCTGCAACAATGGCAACAAAGAATTACAGAATTGATCCATAAATTCGAGACATGGAGAAAGCACAGAAGAAATAACTTAAAAGAACAAAAGGCATGTGGCGCCAGTGTATTGGTAAATACCATTCTTAATGAACGGTAAACAGATGTTGCAGTCTTGTTCACAAGAGATTACAAAGGCTCCTTCCAAATTCTTATTCTTCATCATAGGCACTGTGATCCTCTCCAACAGCTGACAAGCCAGCAAACATATTCAGCATAAAGGCAAGTTAATAAAAAAAGACAATGATGTCTAGAAGACCTTCAAATGTATCCATGACAGCAGTGAAAAAAATAAACTGCCAATCGTTCAATTTATCGCAACACAGGTACACATCAAGAGGAAAGAACCAAGTCAAGAAAACAGAATTCAACACAAGTAACAACACAATGTTACAAGTAGCAGATACAGGGCTGCAATTTGGCTCTGCAGCATACTTCTGTAGCTTACAGATTTCTTTTTAGTCTGCAATGCAATCACAAGGTCTCAGAATTTTTGGTGCAATTTACATAACATGCCAAAAACTGATAAAAAATTAGTCACTTGGACAATTCATCAGATCCAAAAATTAGTATATCTATTCAGAACATTAAACTCACACTGGAAGACAGTGGAGAAGCCAACTGACACTAAGAAATGAATGCAACAAAGGGTATATAAATTTTACTGCAAACCAAAACATGATGCGGATCACTACCAAAAGAAAAGGGACATTGTCATGGATAGTCATAGGATAACCAATTTCTTTGAAAGATAAGGACGTAGGATAACCAGTTGCATACCTTGCCACCAGCTGCCACTACTAAACATTTCAGAAGCTCCTTGCTAGGCTTAGCATTTCGCGTGATTAGTACTCTTCTACCCTACAATGGATTTCGGGGATAAATGAACATCACAATAAATTTTCTAAGATATTATGATTATACAATTGTCCTCTGCCACTATTTATTTTTTCCTATTTTGATCAGAAATTTCAATGCTAAAAAATTAGCCACTAACCTCTAACAGTGGCTTTTTGCAGGCTTGGCTTAGTGAGACGGGCATGCTGAAGCGTAGCTCCTTTTCCTTCTTTGTATCCCTCATTATGTATTTTTTCTCATCAATGAAGCACCTTGCTTCTCCACAGCATTCAAGCCATGATGGTGTGACTACAGGTATGCCCATGGCCATGGCTTCTAGCATGTTCCTTGTACGAGCAAACTTTTCAGCAACGAAGTGTGTAGCCTCTGAAATAGTTGTTGCCACTGGTAATCCGAAGTGCATCAATATCTGTCAATGTCCAAAAAATTGAAAAGGTGAGGAACATCAAGCTATCTTCAGTTACTTGTGTATAGTACATGCAGAAGATGAAATGAACTACCTTTGTTTGATCTTTGATGGTTTCGCTGTCCATGCTTTGGCTGATCAGAACACGGACTGTGGACATATTTCTCTTTCTTCGCCTGCTTGATTGCAGAACCGGAGATGCTTCACTCCGAAAAAGACTAGCAAGCTCTCTGGAAGCTGGTGATTTCAGAAGGCCTCTTTTCAGTGGCTTCTTTGATGTATGTGCCTTAGATTGGGCCTCTGTGCTACTTAACTCTCTCAGCGGTACTCTATTCGCCAAACAAGAGTCACTGACTTTCTGCTCAGATGTTGATTGCTTTTTCAGTTCAGCGCTTAGTGTTCTTTCAAGCTGATTGGTATCCGAAGTTTCTTTCTGAACTCCTTTCACCTTGCTGCGAGTTGTTGTAGCTGATGCTTTAAGATTACCTGAAGAAGACTTGTGGGTCAATTTCATGCTTTCTATGGAATCAGGATCAAATATGCTTGCTGGTTTTGCTCTTGGTAACTCTGCTACTTCTGTAGTTTCGGCTCTGTCTGCATTTGATCTGGTAGCTTTCTTGAATCCAACTTTTGAGCTTCCTGAGGTAAATGTATATGTTCTCTTTCTTTTAGGGTGGATTACAGCATTTTTACCTAATAAACAGGGACTATTTGAGCCCTCCGCACCAGATCCCATGATTACGTCTGACACCTCATCATTTATGGATCCTCTTGAAACCCGACTCTCCATGCTTCTTTTTGCTTTCCCGGTCATCTGTTTTGCATTCCTCCTTGTTTTTGACTTACTGGGACAACTCATCAAAGGGATTGAACTTTCACCATTTGGTCTTTCTATGTGGTCTACCTTGAGTTGCTTAAGTTGTGATGTCATTCCCCCTGAGCTCTGAGGTAAGCAGGCTAGCTTTTGCTCTTGAACTAGCGAGTTTACAGAGCAAATCGTATCTACTTTGTTTTCTTTTCCCGAATTGTTTTCCAGGTGTTCATGCTCCCTGACATCACAACTGACAGTTGGTCCATTGAACAGTGCTTCCATCGCTTCAGCTGCCATTTGAGTGTTTGGCCCAATATCATATGCTGCATATGAATCATCGGTAGCAGCAACTGGTTCTGGTTTCTTCAGATAGTTCATGCCCAAGTCCTCATCAATACATTCTAGCATGGCCCCAGCTCTGGTACCTGATACATACCCACCGCATCTCTGGGAGTCCAAAGGATTTTTGACATGAACTCTTGGACTTTCCCTGGAAACATTACCGCTAATGCAATCATCAAGGTTGAGAGTATCCAACCAGTCAAAAACAGCTGCCTTCTCAAGTGGGTAAATGTGGTCAACCCTTTTAGCCAAGAACTGAGCTACTTTTGAGCCTAAAGTGGGAGGTGACTTTGTCGCACTTATCTGCTCAATGGTCATTGTCTGAGAAGCTTCCGTATCATCTTCTGCTAGCAGCCTATCCACAATGTCAAAAGCACTGGCCTGTGACGCATCCCCTGGCTCCTGCGAATTAAGGTAGTCCAACCTTGCATGTTCTCTTGCAGCAGTCATTGCTCGTGCTGTAAGCAAGTGCCTGGTATGAACTTGTAACGTTGAAAGTGTGGTCCCTGTTACCAACACTACATAGATCATTATCTGAGAGCGAAACTGTTAAAATAACAAGGGAACGGAACTGGTACTGAAATTTTCTCAGATTAAATTGATTAGAATGGTAATAAAACACTTAGGTTGTCAAGGTATACAACTCATACAGAGACACCCAAATGTGAATACTACAGCAACATAATTCAGATGCCAAAGTATCCAGTCAGTATAATCGGCACGCCCAAATGAACTTAAAGAGAATGTAGGAACACAGCGAATGTAAGTGAGCTGTGCTGACTGCTGAGTTGGTCAGGGATACTGAGAATGAGGATAATACAGGCAACTGCAAGCAGAGCTTGCCAATAAACAGTGGTTGATAGACACTATCAAGGATTAAAAAATGTCAGGTTCAGATTAGTCAGTGTTGGCACAAATGAAAACGCATATCACAATTTGCATCTATATTGTGGATTTCGGATTGTTTAGGCGGCCACTAAGGTCCCTTTCAGATATGCATCACATGACTGAAAGCTCATTGATAGTGTCTAGTCTGAACATAGCAGCAGTCCTCCTTCACAGCGCGGATTGGACATCCGGGGCGCAGAGAGTAAATCGAACTAGCATCTATTCCCGGACCCGAATCAGACAGTGATGAGGAACATGGCGACTTCGCCATCCTATAAGCCAGCAGCACGAAATTTCTCGACAGCAGCAGATATCGGTGCGGCGCGGGCCAGAGATCGCGAACGGCGGCAGGATTTAACCAATCGTCGGATGGAGAAGAGCCTCGTACCTCGGAGCCCGGGGCGGGGCGGAGTCGCGGTAGCAGGGAACGCGATGCCCCGGCGAGGGAGAGCGGGGGACGGCGACGGCGGCGACGCGGGTGAGAGGCGGAAGGGCCCGGGGCCCGTCGGGTCGGAGCGCGGGTGAGGAGGCGTCAGCGACGACGCCGAGGTACGGGCGGCGGCGGCGGGGGTGAGGGAGGGAGGGGAGGAGGGGAGGGGGGCAGTGGGGAGGGAAGAAAGCCCGCGCACGGGGGAAAGGGTGGAGGGGAAGTGTGCTGGAGAAGCCAAAAACATCGCGCCGCGGTGAAATCTTTTGGAGCGAAAATGATCCTGCTTGCTCCGATAATAATGCCTTTGGTGGAGTTTCTACGACGAAAATAAATAATGAAATGTTCTTTTTGCGGGGGATAAATAATGAAATGTTGCTATTACCTAGTACAATCCCAAATGCATGTGTTCGATTAACTTCGTGAGATGGTCTGTACAGGTAACTGAGCTGGTACATCATTTTAAGACCGATGAAATCATCACAGACGCTTCTGTAGTCGGTGAAGACGTCTGTTCTCACTGAACGAACATCGCCTAAAAGTCTGAGATACATTTACCAAAATGCGAGCACCAACGATTTGAACCAAGCCAAGAAGGCCAAAATGGAAACCATGAAAGAGATGAGCCGATCATCAGGCAACAGTAGGACTGAGGACTCCGCGTTGTAGGTTTGTCCTTGTGTCCTCAACAAAACTGTTGAATCTTGCTACATTCGGCCTCCTTGTCAGAGATAAATTGTTCCCATACGCCTCTCATTCATACCGCCCCACCCATCTATCTATCTATCTATCTATCTATCTGGTTTGGCCACTAGGACTAACATGTTTAGCAGGCTACAAGAAAAGTAATGCAGAGGCAACCCGACCTTTATAAGGACACGTCATGTGTAGACCATGGAAGGTTGTTGACCGCATTAGCTATCCATTCATATGAAATCCGAACTAACATCCAGAACAAATGAAATTTGAACATTAAGTTGCTTAGATTTATGGTCTTTGCATATATGACATAATAAATACAGAAAAGAGATAGTATTTTCTTAATAATATCCATCCATGCCTTGCCTTGGCGAAAACACACATTTTAAGCTACCCTCATCGTCACTTGTCAACAAACAAAATCATTTTGTGCACCAGACTTAGCAAACTTCTTCTGTGAATTTTCATCTATCTATGTCGTATCTCAAGAACGCAAAGAAAAAATAATAGTAAAAATTGCCACATTTAGGAATGGAACATGTTCAACACACATGCTTAAGATTGTTCACAAGAAAGTAGGATCCTCCTTGCAAATTCATGCAGATAAATTACCCAATACACGCTAAACCAGGAAAAGCACGAAGATCTACAATAACATGGCAGGCGGATGCATATTTTGAACTAGAAAGCACACATCATCAGACGTAGTGACCTGATCAAATATCCATACAAAGAAAGGTACTACAAGCGCAAATCACTGAAGGACAACATTTCTCTTTCTTTCACTTACACCTAGGGCACCTCCCTTAGTGGCATGCTATTAGAAAGATGATGATGCTTTTTTTCAACCCAGCCCTCTTCTGCAGGGCCCTGCTAATAGTGGACGTGGCCCCATGGCAGTGCTTGGTTGATCCAATGGTAGAAGAAAATTATGGAGGTGACACCACTGTCATGGAGGTGCATATTGCACAACTCCGCCCCACCTGATGTGCTTGCACACAGTGAGGCTCATGTAGACTCTTCCACAACCCCAAGACAATTTATCCACTATGCTTAGTATTAGGATTAGGGCTCTTGATAATCCCCAAGTGCAAGGAATATCATAGCACTTTTCAGTGATGGAGATGGTAAGTATGGAGTGTGGAACACACAATAAGCTAAAGGTAGGATTGGTATTTGCCCAGGCCCTATTTGCCACTGATACAACCTTTCATACACCAAACGTTTGCTTTATCTAGAAAGGATAGGTTTACTAGATACTAAAGAACATTAGGATATGTTTACTAGATACTAAGAGCATCTTCACTCGTCCCCCCAGGACACCTTTTTAGGCTCGGTTTTAGGCTCGGAGGGCGCTTTTCGCCAAAAACAGCCCAGCCACGCCGCCAACGCCCCCCCCCCCCCCCCCCCCCCCGAGTACGTCAAAATAGCACCGGCAAACCCATGCAAACCACGACGCGTTGGGGGTCTCTTGGAGGCGTATACGTCTCCAACGTATCTATAATTTTTTATTGTTCCATGCTATTATATTACCCGTTTTGGATGTTTATGGTCTTTACTTTACACTTTTATATCATTTTTGGGACTAAGCTATTAACCGGAGGCCCAGCCCATATTGCTGTTTTCTTGTCTATTTCAGTGTTTCGAAGAAAAGGAATATCAAACGGAGTCCAAACGGAATGAAACCTTCGGAGGCGTGATTTTTGGAAAGGATATGATCCAGGAGACTTGGAGTTGAAGTAAAGGAAGCTTTGAGGTGGCCACGAGGGTGGGGGGCGCGTCCACCCCCCCTGGGCGCGCCCCCTGTCTTGTGGGCCCCTCGAGGCTCCCCGACCGACTTCTTTCGCCTATATATTCCCATATACCCGAAAACCATCGAAGAACACAATAGATCGGGAGTTCCGCCGCCGCAAGCCTCTGTAGCCACCAAAAATCTCTCGGGAGCCCGTTTCGGCACCATGCCGGAGGGGGAATCCCTCACCGGTGCCCATCTTCATCATCCTGGCGCTCTCCATGACGAGAAGGGAGTAGTTCACCCTCGGTGCTGAGGGTATGTACCAGTAGCTATGTGTTTGATCTCTCTCTCTCTCTCTCTCGTGTTCTCTCTATGGCACGATCTTGATGTATCGCGAGCTTTTCTATTATAGTTGGATCTTATGATGTTTCTCCCCCTCTACTCTCTTGTGATGAATTGAGTTTTCCTCTTGAAGTTATCTTGTCGGATTGAGTCTTTAAGGATTTGAGAACACTTGATGTATGTCTTGCCGTGCTTATCTGTGGTGACAATGGGATATCACGTGATTCACTTGATGTATGTTTTGGTGATCAACTTGCGGGTTCCGCCCATGAACCTATGCATAAGGGTTGGCACACGTTTTCGTCTTGACTCTCCGGTAGAAACTTTGGGGCACTCTTTGAAGTACTTTGTGTTGGTTGAATAGATGAATCTGAGATTGTGTGATGCATATTGTATAATCATGCCCACGGATACTTGAGGTGACAATGGAGTATCTAGGTGACATTAGGGTTTTGGTTGATTTGTGTCTTAAGGTGTTAAAGAATAGCTTCATGTTATTTTACTACAGACTCTTGAATAGATAGAACAGAAAGGATAACTTTGAGGTGGTTTCCTACCCTACCATAATCTTTTCGTTTGTTCTTCGCTATTAGTGGCTTTGGAGTGACTCTTTGTTGCATGTTGAGGGATAGTTATATGATCCAATTATGTTATTATTGTTGAGAGAACTTGCACTAGTGAAAGTATGAACCCTATGCCTTGTTTCCTACCATTGCAATACCGTTTACGCTCACTTTTATCATTAGTTACCTTGCTGTTTTTATATTTTCAGATTACAAAAACCTATATCTACCATCCATATTGCACTTGTATCACCATCTCTTTGCCGAACTAGTGCACCCATTGTATTGGGTGTGTTGGGGACACAAGAGACTCTTTGCTATTTTGTTGCAGGGTTGTTTGAGAGAGACCATCTTCATCCTACGCCTCCCACGGATTGATAAACCTTAGGTCATCCACTTGAGGGAAATTTTCTACTGTCCTACAAACCTCTGCAATTGGAGGCCCAACAACGTCTACAAGAAGAAGGTTGTGTAGTAGACATCAAGCTCTTTTCTGGCGCCGTTGCCGGGGAGGTGAGTGCTTGAAGGTATATCTTTAGATCTTGCAATCGAATCTTTTTGTTTTTTGTTTATATCACTAGTTTAGTTTATAAAAGAAAACTACCAAAAAATGGAATTGAGTTTGTCTCATACGCTTCGTCTTTTTAATATCTTTCGTGAGTATGATGAAAAGGAAAATTGTGCTCAAGTGCTAGAAGAAGAATGCATTAAAATGCTTGGTACTAAATCTTTGAACGATGAGCATGATAGCAATGTTGTTAGTATGAACTCTTTGAATATCCATAGTACTAATGATGATTGCACTAGTTATGATGAAAATATCTCTTATAAGCATGTCGATTTTTGTGGAGTTGATTGGGTTTGCAAGTGCACACCAAATAGGGAGAACAGATATTGCAAGACGCATAAGTATTTAGAAACTAAAGGGTTGCAAGAAAGGCTTAATGTGAGTGCTGAAAATTTAAATTTCCTTTGCCGTACTTTTGAACTTTGCAATGAACGTGGTCATTTAAATCTCCGATGCAAATTGTTTCATGATCGAATCGTGTCCAAAAATAGTGATGATTTGATTTCCCTTGCACATTGTAATGAACTTAGTTTGCTTTTGGGTTATGAGGAATTGAAACGTGCAACTAAGCATATTCCAGAATTTAATCTTGAGCATTTTCTTGATATTGATCTAGAAAAGATTCATTTGTATTGTGCGGTGAATTGCATTGAAAATCCTTATATTACCAATTACCTAAAGAAAAGAAAGCAAATAGAAGATGAAGCGAATACTAATGAAAGGGAAGAGACTTCCCAATCTCCTCCTATTATTTCTTATGATGAATCAGGTAACGAGGAGGAGTTTTTTATTCAACCAATCTCATTAATAAAGAGCTCAAAGAAGAAGGTTGAACCTACACATAATGTGAAGAAGAAAAAGAAAAGAAGGAGCAACAAAGGTAAAAAGGTATCCCTCCCACATGATGTTGCTCCTACTACTCATTGTGATGATGATAATTGCTATACTATTGGTGCTATCCATACTATTATTGATGAGAGTGATTATGCTTATGATATGAAAAGGCCCAAGCTTGGGGAAGCTATGTTTGATGAGGATGACATATTTGAGAATATATTTGCTGCAATAATGTTTGTCCCAAGCTTGGGGATGCTATGTTTAATGAAGATGATATTTTTAGACTCCCAAGTTTTGATATGCAAAGTTGTTATGATGATAGCATACCTCTTACCTATGATGATTATATTGATAAAAGTGGGTTTGGAAGAGTGTCAACTTTAGGAAGTAGTGATCCCACTATTTTGGAGGATGTTGAATCTTATTGTGATGAATATGAAAGTGGATTTGGAAGAGTGTCAACTTTATTTAGTGATGATTCCACTATCTTGGGAGAGGTTTCAATCGATTATGATGGGAACAAAGTTGCTACTTATGATGATTATTGTGATGAAACTTATGCTATAAAAAGTGGTGATGATTATATTTATAAAACTTGTCATGATTATGATTATGATTACCCTTTTTATGAACATTACTCTTTTAATGTGGAAACAATTTATAGTGTTCAAGTCTTTTATGATACTCCCACTATTCCGAATGAGAAGAATTTTGCTTATGTGGAGAGTAGTAAATTTTCTATGCTTGTAGATCATGAAAAGAATGATTTAGGTGCTGATTCATGATGCTACTGAAAACTATTATGAGGGAGGAACATATGCTTATAGGAATTGCAATAATGTCAAGTTTCCTCTCTATGTGCTTAAAATCTCGAAGTTATGCTTGTTTTGCCTTCCTATTGATAACCCACAAGTGTAGGGGATCGCAACAACTTTCGAGGGTAAAGTATTCAACCCAAATTTATTGATTCGACACAAGGGGAGCCAAAGAATATTCTTGAGTATTAGCAGTTGAGTTGTCAATTCAACCACACCTGGATAACTTACTATCTGCAGCAAAGTATTTAGTAGCAAAAGTGGTATGATAATAAAGGTAACGGTGGCAAAAGTAAAGATAATAGTTTTTGGGTTTTTGTAGTAGTTGTAACAGTAGCAACGGAAAAGTAAATAAGCGAAGAACAATATGTGAAAAGCTCGTAGGCAATGGATCAGTGATGGATAATTATGCCGGATGCGATTCCTCATGTAATAGCTATAACATAGGGTGACACGGAACTAGCTCCAGTTCATCAATGTAATGTAGGCATGTATTCCGTAAATAGTCATACGTGCTTATGGAAAATAACTTGCATGACATCTTTTGTCCTACCCTCCCGTGGCAGCGGTGTCCTAGTGGAAACTAAGGGATATTAAGGCCTCCTTTTAATAGAGAACCGGAACAAAGCATTAGCACATAGTGAATACATGAACTCCACAAACTACGGTCATCACCGAGAAGTATCCCGATTATTGTCACTTCGGGGTTGTCGGATCATAACACATAATAGGTGACTATAGACTTGCAAGGTAGGATCAAGAACACACATATATTCATGAAAACATAATAGGTTCAGATCTGAAATCATGGCACTCGGGCCCTAGTGACAGGCATTAAGCATAGCAAAGTCATAGCAACATCAATCTCAGAACATAGTGGATACTAGGGATCAAACCCTAACAAAACTAACTTGATTACATGGTAAATCTCATCCAACCCATCATCGTCCAGCAAACCTACGATGGAATTACTCATGCACGGCGGTGAGCATCATGAAATTGGTGATGGAGGATGCTTGATGATGACGATGGCGACGAATCCCCCTCTCCGGAGGCCCGAACGGACTCCAGATCAGCCCTCCCGAGAGAGATTAGGGCTTGCGGCGGCTCCGTGTCGTAAAACGCGATGAAACTTTCTCTCTGATTTTTTCTCCCTGAACGTGAATATATGGAGTTGGAGTTGAGGTCGGTGGAGGTCCAGGGGGGCCATGAGATAGAGGGGCGCGCCCAGGAGGAGGGGGCGCGGCCCCCCTATCTCGTGGACAGGGTGTGGGCCCCCTGGTCTTGATTCTTTCGCCAGTATTTTTTATATTTTCCGAAAAGTGCCTCCGTGGATTTTCAGGACATTCCGAGAACTTTTCTTTTGTACATATAAAACAACATCATGGTAGTTCTGCTGAAAACAGCGTTAATTCCGGTTAGTCTCATTCAAATCATGCAAGTTAGAGTCCAAAACAAGGGTAAAAGTGTTTGGAAAAGTAGATACGTTGGTTGATCCTTCTCATGATCATCAAAATAACATAAAGTAAAAAGTAAAAAGTGGGTACAAAAGGTTGTGCCTTCTAGTTTCATCCATCTCATGATCATCAAACTGAATCCACTAACAAGGTTGATCAAGTCTTATTAACAAACTCATTCCGAATAACACGGAACCGGAGAATTTCGAATAACACTAAGTTACCTCAACGGGGATATGAAAATCCCCAACAATAAGAATATCATACTTTTTCTTGACAGTAGGGAGAGGAAATTCAAAACCTCCAATAATGATAGTTTGAACTTTTCCAATAGAATTGATGCTATGAACTTGAGATTGTTTCCTCGGAAAGTGTACCGTATGCTCATTACCATTAACATGAAAAGTGACATTGCCTTTGTTGCAATCAATAACAGCCCCTGCAGTATTCAAGAAAGGTCTACCAAGGATAATAGACATCTTATCGTCCTCGGGAATATCAAGAATGACAAAGTCCGTTAAGAAAGTGACATTTGCAACCACAACAGGCACATCCTCACAAATACCGACATGTATAGCAGTTGATTTATCAGCCATTTGCAAAGATATTTTAGTAGGTGTCAACTTATTCAATTCAAGTCTACGATATAAAGAGAGAGGCATAACACTAACACCGGCTCCAAGATCACATAAGGTAGTTCTAACATAATTTCTTTTAATGGAGCATGGTATAGTTGGTACACCCGGATCTCCAAGTTTCTTTGGTATTCCACCCTTAAAAGTGTAATTAGCAAGCATGGTAGAAATTTCAGCTTCCGGTATCTTTCTTTTATTTGTAATGATATCCTTCATATACTTAGCATAAGGATTTACTTTGAGCATATCAGTTAAGCGCATATGTAAGAAAATAGGTCTAATCATTTCAGCAAAGCGCTCAAAATCCTCATCATCCTTTGTTTTGGATGGTTTAGGAGGAAAGGGCATGGGTTTCTGAACCCATGGTTCTCTTTCTCTACCGTGCTTTGTAGCAACAAAATATGTCTTGTCATAACGTTGATTCTTTGATTGTTGGTTATCAAGATCAACAGCAGGTTCAATCTCTACTTCATTGTTTTTGCTAGGTTGAGCATCAACATGAACATTATCATTAAGATTATCACTAGGTTCATGTTCATCACCTGATTGTGTTTCAGCATCAGAAATAGAAATATTATTGGGATTCTCAGGTGTGTCTACAGTAGGTTCACTAGAAGCATGCAAAGTTCTATCGTTTTTCTTTTTCTTCTTTTTAGAAGAACTAGGTGCCTCTAAATTACTTTTCTGAGGATCCTGCTTGATTCTCTTAGGGTGGCCTTCAGGATACAAAGGTTCCTGAGTCATTCTACTAGTTCTAGTAGACACTCTAACAACAAAGTCATTTTTATTATTTAATTCATCAAGCAAATCATTTTGAGCTTTAAGTACTTGCTCAGCTTGAGTAGCAAGCCATATTATCGCTTATGCGTCCGATCTCGAAAACATTATTCTTTAACTCTCTACCAACATAAACATTAAAACTTTCTTGTCTAGCCATAAAGTCATCAAATTCATCTAAGCATGGGCTATGAAATTTAGTAGAGGGGATTTCAAATTTATTATATCTATAGAGAGAATTTACCTTTACTACCTGTGTCGGGTTATCAAGACAGTGTGGTTCTTCAACAGGCGGTATATTAAGACCATATATTTCTTCAATAGGAGGTAAATTCTTAACATCTTCAACTTTAATACCTTTTTCTTTCATTCATTTCGTTGCCTCTTGCATATCTTCAGGACTCAGAAATAAAACAGCTCTCTTCTTCAGAGTGGGTTTAGGAATAGGCTCAAGAGTTGGCTCAATTGGTTCAGGAATTGCTTCAGGAATTGGCTCAGGAAGAGTCCAATTATTTTCATTAGTCAACATATTATTCAATAATATTTCAGCTTTGTCGACTGTTCTTTCCCTGAAAGCACAACCAGCACAACTATCCAAGTAGTCCTTGGAAGCATCGGTTACTCCATTATAAAAGATATCAAGTATTTCATTTTTCTTAAGAGGATGATCAAGCAAAGCATTAAGTAATCGGAGAAGCCTCCCCCAAGCTTGTGGGAGACTCTCTTCTTTGATTTGCACAAAATTATATATTTCCCGCACGACAGCTTGTTTCTTATGAGCAGGGAAATATTTAGCAGAGAAGTAATAAATCATATCCTGAGGACTACGCACACAACCAGGAGCAAGAGAATTATACCAAGTCTTAGCATCACCCTTTAATGAGAACGGAAATATCTTAAGGATATAAAAATAGCGAGACTTCTCATCATTAGTAAACAGGGTAGCTATATCATTCAACTTGGTAAGATGTGCCACAACAATTTCAGATTCGAGGCCATAAAAAGGATCAGATTCAACTAAAGTAATAATCTCAGGATCAACAGAGAATTCATAATCCTTATCAGTAACACAAATAGGTGAAGTAGCAAAAGCAGGGTCAGGTTTCATTCTAGCATTAAGAGACTGCTGCTTCCATTTAGCTAATAATTTCTTAAGATCATATCTATCATTGCAAGCAAAGATAGCTCTAGCAGCTTCTTCATTCATAACATAACCCTCAGGAACAACAGGCAATTCATAATCATTGGGAGAATTTTCATCATCACTATCATCAATAATAGCATCTTCAATAATTTCATTCCCCCTAACTCTAGCAAGTTGTTCATCAAGAAATTCACCTAATGGCAAAGTAGTATCACACACAGAAGTAGTTTCATCATGCATAGCAGAAGTGGCATCATCAATAACATGCGACATATCAGAATTCATAGCAGTAGCAGGTTTAGGTGTCGCAAGCTTACTAATAATGGAAGGAGAATCTAGTGGAGAGCTAGATGGTAGTTCCTTACCTTCCCTCGTAGTTGAGGGCAAAATCGTAGTTCTGTCGTCTTTCAAGTTCTTCATAGTGATAGATCCCAAGTGACTCGGAGAATAGAGCTATGCTCCCCGGCAACGGTGCCAGAAATTAGTCTTGATAACCCACAAGTGTAGGGGATCGCAACAACTTTCGAGGGTAAAGTATTCAACCCAAATTTATTGATTCGACACAAGGGGAGGCAAAGAATATTCTTGAGTATTAGCAGTTGATTTGTCAATTCAACCACACCTGGATAACTTACTATCTGCAGCAAAGTATTTAGTAGCAAAAGTGGTATGATAACAAAGGTAACGGTGGCAAAAGTAAAGATAATAGTTTTTGGGTTTTTGTAGTAGTTGTAACAGTAGCAACGGAAAAGTAAATAAGCGAAGAACAATATGTGAAAAGCTCGTAGGCAATGGATCAGTGATGGATAATTATGCCGGATGCGATTCCTCATGTAATAGCTATAACATAGGGTGACACGGAACTAGCTCCAGTTCATCAATGTAATGTAGGCATGTATTCCGTAAATAGTCATATGTGCTTATGGAAAATAACTTGCATGACATCTATTGTCCTATCCTCCCGTGGAAGCGGGGTCCTAGTGGAAACTAAGGGATATTAAGGCCTACCATGTGACACACGTGGTAAGCAATCCAAACAATTTCAAAAAAAGGGATATTAAGGCCTCCTTTTAATAGAGAACCGGAACAAAGCATTAGCACGTAGTGAATAAATGAACTCCTCAAACTGCAGTCATCACCGAGAAGTATCCCGATTATTGTCGCTTCGGGGTTGTCGGATCATAACACATAATAGGTGACTATAGACTTGCAAGATAGGATCAAGAACACACATATATTCATGAAAACATAATAGGTTCAGATCTGAAATCATGGCACTCGGGCCCTAGTGACAAGCATTAAACATAGCAAAGTCATAGCAACATCAATCTCAGAACATAGTGGATACTAGGGATCAAACCCTAACAAAACTAACTTGATTACATGGTAAATCTCATCCAACCCATCACCGTCCAGCAAGTCTACGATGAAATTACTCACACACGGCGGTGAGCATCATGAAATTGGTGATGGAGGATGGTTGATGATGATGACGGCGACGAATCCTCCTCTCCGGAACCCCGAATGGACTCCCGAGAGAGATTACGGCTTGGCGGCGGCTCCGTGTCGTAAAACACGATGAAACTTTCTCTCTGATTTTTTTCTCCCCGAACGTGAATATATTGAGTTGGAGTTGAGGTCGGTGGAGGTCCGGGGGCCCACGAGATAGGGGGGCGCGCCCAGGAGGAGGGGGCGCGCCCCCCTGTCTCGTGGACAAGGTGTGGGCCCCCTAGTCTTGATTCTTTTGCCAGTATTTTTTATATTTTCCGAAAAATGCCTCCGTGGATTTTCAGGACATTCCAAGAACTTTTATTTTCTACACATAAAACAACATCATGGCAGTTCTGCTGAAAACAGCGTCAATCCGGGTTAGTTTCATTCAAATCATGCAAGTTAGAGTCCAAAACAAGGGCAAAAGTGTTTGGAAAAGTAGATACATTGGAGACGTATCACCTATGCTAGTCGATTATTGTTCCCATAAGATGTTTGCTCACAAAACCCCTATGCATAGGAAGTTGGTTAGACTTAAATGTGCTAGTCATATGCTTCATGATGCTCCCGTTATGTTTCAATTCTTATCTTTTGTGTGAGCATTATTGTCATCATCATGCCTAGCTAGAAAGGCATTAAAGAAAAGCGCTTGTTGGGAGAGAACCCAATATTTACCTCTACTATTTTTGTGTGTTCGCATGATTATGCTACTGTAGTAATCATGTTTTATAGCTTTTGTCTCAATAAAGTGCCAAGTAAGACCTTTAGGATAGCTTACGGTGATAGTTGTGTTGATCCTGCTGAAAATCAGAAACTTTTTCACCCAGTAAATTAGTTTTGTTAATTCACAGACACATGCTTCTGAGCTGATTCTTTTTCTATAGATTGGTACACGAATTGCTTAGGACTTCCTAATTTGGTAGGATTTTTGGAGTTCCAGAAGTATACGTTTGATACAGATTACTACAGACTGTTCTGTTTTTGACAGATTCTGTTTTCATTGTGTTGCTTGCTTATTTTTATGAATCTATGAGTAGTATCGGAGGGTATGAACCATGGAGAAGTTGGAATACAGTAGATATTACACCAATATGAATTTAGAATGAGTTCATTACAGTACCTAGGTGGTGGTTTTATTTTCTTATACTAACGGAGCTTACGAGTTTTCTGTTGAGTTTTGTGTTGTGAAGTTTTCAAGTTTTGGATAAAGATTCGATGAACTATGGAATAAGGAGTGGCAAGATCCTAAGCTTGGGGATGCCCAAGGCACCCCAAGGTAATATTCAAGGACAACCAAGAGCCTAAGCTTGGGGATGCCCCGGAAGGCATCCCCTCTTTCGTCTTCGTTCATCGGTACCTTTACTTGGAGCTATATTTTTATTCACCACATGATATGTGTTTTGCTTGGAGCGTCATTTTCTCTTGTTAGTATTTGCTTGCTGTTTGAATAAAATACCAAGATCTGAAATTCTTTAATGAGAGAGAGTCTTCACATAGTTACATAATTACTTAGCTACTCATTGATCTTCATTTATATCTTGTTGGAGTAGTTTGTCATTTGCTCTAGACTCCACTTATATCTTTTAGAGCACGGCGATGGCTTTATTTTGTAGAAAGTATTGATATCTCATGCTTCACTTATATTATTTTAAGAGTCTTTTAGAACAGCATGGTATTTGCTATGGTTATAAAATTGGTCCTAGAATGGTAGGCATCCAAGTTGGGTATAATAAAAACTATCATAGAAAGTGAATTGGATGCTATGATCAATTTGATACTTGATAATTGTTTTGAGATATGGAGGTAGTGATATTAAAGTCATGCTAGTTGGGTGATTATGAATTTAAAAAATTCTTGTGTTGAAGCTTGTGATTCCCGTAGCATGCACGTATGGTGAACCGCTTTGTCATGAAGTTGGAGCACAATTTTATTTATTGATTGTCTTCCTTATGAGTGGCGGTCAGGGACGAGCGATGGTCTTTTCCTACCAATCTATCCCCCTAGGAGCATGCGCGTAATACTTTGTTTTTGATAACTTGTAGATTTTTGCAATAAGTATATGAGTTCTTTTGACTAATGTTGAGTCCATGGATTATACACACTCTCACCCTTCCACCATTGCTAGCCTCTCTTGTGCCGCACAACTTTCACCGGTACCATACACCCACCATATACCTTCCTCAAAACAGCCACCATACCTATCTATTATGGCATTTCCATAGCCATTCCGAGATATATTGCCATGCAACTTTCCACCGTTCTGTTCATATGACACGCATCATTATTGTCATATTGCTCTTTGCATGATCATGTAGTTAACATCGTATTTGTGGCAAGGCCACCTTCATAATTTTCATACATGTCACTCTTGATTCATTGCATATCCCGGTACACCGCCGGAGGCATTCAAATAGAGTCATATCTTGTTCTAAGTATTGAGTTGTAATCTTGAGTTGTAAGTAAATAAAAGTGTGATGATCTTCATTATTAGAGCATTGTCCCAGTGAGAAAAGGATGATGGAGACTATGATTCCCCCACAAGTCGGGATGAGACTTCGGACTAAAAAAAAGAAAAAAGAAAGAGAAAAAGGATAAAAAAGAGAAAGGCCAAAAAAAGGCCAAAGAAAAAAAGAGAAAAAAGAAAAAAAAAGAAAAAAATGAGAGAAAAATGAGAGAAGGGACAATGCTACTATCCTTTTTACCACACTTGTGCTTCAAAGTAGCACCATGATCTTCATGATAGGGAGTCTCCTATGTTGTCACTTTCATATACTAGTGGGAATTTTCATTATAGAACTTGGCTTGTATATTCCAATGATGGGATTTCTCAAAATGCCCTAGGTATTCGTGAGCAAGCAAGTTGGATGCACACCCACTTAGTTTCTTTTGTTGAGCTTTCATACATTTATAGCTCTAGTGCATCCGTTGCATGGCAATCCCTACTCACTCACATTGATATCTATTAATGGGCATCTCCATAGCCCGTTGTTACGCCTAGTTGATGTGAGACTATCTTCTCCTTTTTGTCTTCTCCACAACCACCATTCTATTCCACATATAGTGCTATGTCCATGGCTCACGCTCATGTATTGCCTGAAAGTTGAAAAAGTTTGAGATTACTAAAGTATGAAACAATTGCTTGGCTTGTCATCGGGGTTGTGCATGATTAAATACTTTGTGTGATGAAGATAGAGCAACAGCCAGACTATATGATTTTGTAGGGATAATTTTCTTTAGCCATGTTATTTTGAGAAGACATGATTGCTTGATTAAGTATGCTTGAAGTATTACTATTTCTTATGTCAATATGAACTTTTATTTTGAATCATTTGGATCTGAAAATTCATACCACAATAAAGAAAATTACATTGAGAAATATGCTAGGTAGCATTCCACATCAAAAATTCTGTTTTTATCATTTACCTACTCGAAGACAAGCAGGAATTAAGCTTGGGAATGCTTGATACGTCTCCAACGTATCTATAATTTTTCATTGTTCCATGCTATTATATTACCCGTTTTGGATGTTTATGGGCTTTACTTTACACTTTTATATCATTTTTGGGACTAACCTATTAACCGGAGGCCCAACCCATATTGTTGTTTTCTTGTCTATTTCAGTGTTTCGAAGAAAAGGAATATCAAACAGATTCCAAACGGAATGAAACCTTCGGAAGCGTGATTTTTGGAAAGGATATGATCGAGGAGACTTGGAGTTGAAGTAAAGGAAGCTTTGAGGTGGCCACGAGGGTGCGTGCGCTCCCACCCCCCTGGGCGCGCCCCCTGTCTCATGGGCCCCTCGAGGCTCCCCCGACCGACTTCTTTCGCCTATATATTCCCATATACCCTAAAACCATCGAAGAACACAATAGATCGGGAGTTCCGCCGCCGCAAGCCTCTGTAGCCACCAAAAACCTCTCGGGAGCCCATTCCGGCACCCTGCCAGAGGGGGAATCCCTCACCGGTGGCCATCTTCATCATCCCGGCGCTCTCCATGATGAGGAGGGAGTAGTTCACTGATACGTCTCCGTCGTATCTATAATTTTTTATTGTTCCATGCCAATATTATTCACTTTCATATACTTTTTGGCAAATTTCTATATTATTTTTGGGACTAACTTATTGATCCAGTGCCCAGTGCCAGTTCCTGTCTGTTGCATGTTTTATGTTTCGTAGAATATCCATATCAAACGGAATCCAAACGGGATAAAAACGGATGGAGCTTATTTTTGGAAAATATGGAAAATTCCAGAAGAAAAATCCACGCGAGACGGTGCCCGAGGTGGTCACGAGGCAGGGGGGCACGCCCTCCCCCCGGGCGCGCGGCCTACCCTCGTGAGCCCACCGTAAGGCGGTTGATGCTCTTCTTTTGCCGCAAGAAAGATAATATTCGGAAAAAAATCACGGAAAAGGTTTCAGGCCAATCGGAGTTACGGATCTCCATATATACGCGAAATGGTGAAACAGAGCCAGAAGCCAACGCAGAGAACGCAGAAACAGAGAGATAGATCCAATCTCGGAGGGTCTCTCGCCCCTCCTAAGCCATGGATACCATGGACCAGAGGGGAAACCCTTCTCCCATCTAGGGAGAAGGTCAAGGAAGAAGAAGAAGGAGGGGGGCTCTCTCCCCCTCGCTTCCGGTGGCGCCGGAACGCCGCCGGGGGCCATCATCATCACCGCGATCTTCACCAACACCTCCGCCATCTTCACCAACACCTCCATCACCTTCCCCCTTCTATCTACAGCGGCCCACTCTCCCGCATCCCGTTGTATCCTCTACTTGAACATGGTGCTTTATGCCTCATATTATTTTCCAATGATGTGTTGCCATCCTATGATGTCTGAGTAGATTCCTATTGTCCTATCGGTGATTGATGAATTGCTATGATTGGTTTGAGTTGCATATTTTATTGGTGCTGTCCTATTGTGCCCTCCGTGTCGTGCAAGCATGAGGGATTCCCGCTGTAAGGTTTGCAATATGTTTATGATTTGCTTATGGTGGGTGGCGTGAGTGACAGGAGCATAGACCCGAGTAAGTAGGTTGTTTGCGTATGGGATAAAGGGGACTTGATGCTTTAATGCTATGGTTGGGTTTTACCTTAATGAATCTTTAGTAGTTGCGGATGCTTGCTAGAGTTCCAATCGTAAGTGCATATGATCCAAGTAGAGAAAGTATGTTAGCTTATGCCTCTCCCTCAAATAGAATTGCAATAGTGATTACCGGTCTAGTAACATAGTCAGTTGCCTAGGGACAATTCCACAACTCCTACCACCACTTTTCCACACTCGCCATATTTACTTTAGTTGTGTCTTTACTTAAACAGCCCCTAGCTTTTATTTACGTGTTCTTTACTTTCTTGCAAGCCTATCCGAAAACACCTACAAAGTACTTCTAGTTTTATACTTGTTCTAGGTAAAGTAAACGTCAAGCGTGCGTAGAGTTGTATCGGTGGTCGATAGAACTTGAGGGAATATTTGTTCTACCTTTAGCTCCTCGTTGGGTTCGACACTCTTACTTATCGAAAGAGGCTACAACTATCCCCTATACTTGTGGGTTATCAAGACCTTTTTCTGGCGCCGTTGCCGGGGAGCAATAGCGTGGGGTGAATATTCTCGTGTGTGCTTGTTTGCTTTATCACTAAGTAATTTTTATTTGCTGTTCTTAGTTGTTCTCTATCTTTAGTTATGGATAGGAAACGCAAAATACCAAAAAAATTAGTTGTACCTGCTGAACCAATGGTTGAAGAACCACTCAAAATCTATCACACTGCTGAAGCTTATTACTTGGATCACCTTCGATCCCTATGTGCTCGTGCTGAAACCCCAACAAGCTTAGTTGAGGGCAAATCTTTAGATGAGCATGCTTGTTATGTGCGGCACCGTATATCTGAAAAAGGGAAACTATTATGGGGTCAAATTCAAAGTTTACAATGCTATGCTTGGAATTTATGTTCGGAATATGATTTTACTTGTTGTTCTGAAAACCCTAAAAAACACCTTCCCTACCAATGTGAGTTTATTGATAATGGCATCTTATCTTCGTATGCTAAGGGTGTTTATAGTTACTATGATGTTCAACAAATTGAAGAATTTGTTGCTTTTAAGGGTGCTCTTGAAATTGCTATTTTGATTGCAAAGTATGATACTACTCTTTACAAATCTGAAAATTTTGCCATACTGAATATTGTTATTATAATTATGCTTCTAATGCCTATGTTAAACAATTTATTAAGAAATCCTCCGCTGTCCAAGAAGAGACTAATATTTTGCAGAAAGCTATGGAAGAAGAAATTGATGAAACTATGAGCTCATTGGATGAAAAAGATGATGAGGAGAGCGAAGAACAAGAGGAGGAAGAGCGGATTGATCACCCGTGCCCACCTTCTAATGAGAGTAACTCTTCAACTCATACATTGTTTAATTCCCCTTCGTGCTTACCGAAGGATGATTGCTATGATGACTGTTATGATCCCGTTGATTCTCTTGAAATATCCCTTTTTGATGATGCTTGCTATGCTTATGGCCAAGATGCCAATATGAATTATGCTTATGGAGATGAACTTGCTATAGTTCCTTATGTTAAACATGAAATTGTTGCTATTGCACCCACGCATGATAGTCCTATTATCTTTTTGAATTCTCCCGACTACACTATATCGGAGAAACTTGCACTTATTAAGGATTATATTGATGGGTTGCCTTTTACTATTACACATGATGATTTTGATGAATGTAATATGCATGTGCTTGCTGCTCCTACTTGCAATTATTATGAGAGAGGAACTATATCTCCGCCTCTTTATGTTTCCAACACGATAGAATTGCAAGAAACTGTTTATACTATACATTGGCCTTTACTATGTGTGCATGAATTGTTCTTTTATGACATGCCGATGCATAGGAAGAGAGTTAGACTTCGTTGTTGCACGATATATGTTACTTTGTGCTCACTTCTAAATTACAAATCATTGTTAATTCAAATTGGCTTTGATATACCTTGGGATCCAGGTGGATTTATTACTTGAGCACTAAATGCCTAGCTTAATGGCTTTAAAGAAAGCGCTGCCAGGGAGACAACCCGGAAGTTTAGAGAGTCATTTATTTCTGTTGAGTTCTTTCATATAGTTTAAAAACAACAAAAATAAAGAGGGGAACCTAAAAACTTTTCAAAAAGGAAAGTGAAAGTGAGAAAGACAAGCATTGTTGAAGTGGGAGCTAGCCTTGGACTTTGTTCATGCTCACGGAAGCTTTGTGAATCTTGATTACAGAAACTTTTCAACAAAAATAATTATCCCCTTGTACAATTCCATTGTATTATAAAAATAATGTGCCAAGGTTTGCCTTTAGGATGTTTACAATGCTTGTTGGTTTGTACGGTGCAGGACAGAAACTTTGGCTGTAGTGCGCGATTTTTAATTTTTAACTGGAACGTCAAATGGTTCTGATTCTTGTTGCACTGTCTTTCTACACAACTTGTTTATTTTTCATAATTTTGGTAGATTTTTTGGAGTATGAGAAGTATGGTGGATGTTCATATTGCTACAGCATGTTCTGTTTTTGATGCATAGTTTGCTTGTTTTTATGAATCTATCAATTTATATCAGTGGATTAAGCCATGAAAAAGTTATATTACAGTAGACACAATGCAAAAACAAGATATGAATTGGTTTGCAACATTACTTAGAGTGGTGATTTGCTTTATTATACTAACGGGTCTTACCGAGTTTTCTGTTGAAGTTTTGTGTGGATGTAGTGTCTAATCGAGGATGTTTCGATGTGAGAAGAAGGAAGAGAGGCAAGAGCTCAAGCTTGGGGATGCCCGAGGCACCCCAAGTAAATATTCAAGGAGACTCAAGCGTCTAAGCTTGGGGATGCTGGGGAGGCATCCCCTCTTTCTTCAACAAGTATCGGTATGTTTTCGAATTCGTTTCGTTCATGCTTTATGTGCAAGTCTTGGAGCGTCTTTTGCAATTTGGTTTTTATTTTTATTTTATGCACCATGCTGGTATGAGATAATCCTTGGTTGATTTATAGAATGCTCATTGCACTTCACTTATATCTTTTGAGTATGGCTTTATAGAATGCTTCATGTGCTTCACTTATATCATTTGAAGTTTGGATTGCCTGTTTCTCTTTACATAGACAACCGCCATTTGTAGAATGCTCTTTTTCTTCACTTATACTTGTTAGAGCGTGGGCATATCTTTTGTAGAAAGAATTAAACTCTCTTGCTTCACTTATATCTATTTAGAGAGATGACAGGAATTGGTCATTCACATGGTTAGTCATAAAATCCTACATAAACTTGTAGATCGCTGAATATGATATGTTTGATTCCTTGCAATAGTTTTGCGATATAAAGATGGTGATATTAGAGTTATGCTAGTGGGTGGTTGTGGATTGTAGAGACACTTGTGTTGAGGTTTGCAAGTCCCGTAGCATGCACGTATGGTAACCGTTGTGTGACAAATTTGAAGCATGGGGTGTTTCTTTGATTGTCTTCCTTATGAGTGGCAGTCGGGGACGAGCGATGGTCTTTTCCTACCAATCTATCCCCCTAGGGGCATGCGTAGTAGTACTTTGCTTCGAGGGCTAATAAACTTTTGCAATAAGTATATGAGTTCTTTATGACTAATGTGAGTCCATGGATTATACGCACTCTCACCCTTCCATCATTGCTAGCCTCTTCGGTACCGTGCATTGCCCTTTCTCACCTCGAGAGTTGGTGCAAACTTCGCCGGTGCATCCAAACCCCGTGATACGATACGCTCTGTCACACATAAGCCTCATTATATCTTCCTCAAAACAGCCACCATACCTACCTATTATGGCATTTCCATAGCCATTCCGAGATATATTGCCATGCAACTTCCATCATCATCATATACATGACTTGAGCATTCATTGTCATATTGCTTTGCATGATCGTAAGATAGCTAGCATGATATTTTCATGGCTTGTCCATTTTTTGATGTCATTGCTACGCTAGATCATTGCACATCCCGGTACACCGCCGGAGGCATTCATATAGAGTCATATCTTTGTTCCAGTATCGAGTTGTAATATCGAGTTGTAAGTAATAAAAGTGTGATGATCATCATTATAGAGCATTGCCCCATAAAAAAAGGCCAAAAAAAAGAAAGGCCCAAAAAAAGGCCAAAAGAAAAAAAGAAAGGCCCAAAAAATAAAAATAAAAAAGGGCAATGTTACTATCTCTTTTTCCACACTTGTGCTTTAAAGTAGCACCATGTTCTTCATGTAGTGAGTCTCATATCTTGTGCTTCAAAGTAGCACCATGTTCTTCATATAGATTGTCTCCTATGTTGTCACTTTCATATACTAGTGGGAATTTTCATTATATGCCCTAGGTCTTCATGAGCAAGCAAGTTAGATGCACACCCACTTAGTTTCTTTTGTTGAGCTTTCATACACTTATAGCTCTTAGTGCATCCGTTGCATGGCAATCCCTACTCCTCACATTGATATCTATTAATGGGCATCTCCATAGCCCGTTGATACGCCTAGTTGATGTGAGACTTTCTCCTTTTTTGTCTTCTCCACATAACCTCCATACTATATTCTATTCCACCTATAGTGCTATATCCATGGCTTGCGCTCATGTATTGCGTGAGGGTTGAAAAAGCTGAAGCGCGTTAAAAAGTATGAACCAATTGCTCGGCTCGTCATCGGGGTTGTGCATGATGGGGGCATTTTGTGTGATGAAAATGAAGCATGGCCAAACTGTATGATTTTGTAGGGATAAGCTTGCTTTTGCCTTGTTGTTTTGAAAAGACATGATTGCTTTATTGGTACGCTCAAAGTATTATTGATTTTATGTCAAATGATAGACTATTGCTTTGAATCACTCGTGTCTTAATATTCATGCCATGATTAGACATATGATCAAGATTATGCTAGGTAGCATTCCACATCAAAAATTATTCTTTTTTATCATTTACCTACTCGAGGACGAGTAGGAATTAAGCTTGGGGATGCTGATACGTCTCCGTCGTATCTATAATTTTTTATTGTTCCATGCCAATATTATTCACTTTCATATACTTTTTGGCAACTTTTTATATTATTTTTGGGACTAAGTTATTGATCCAGTGCCCAGTGCCAGTTCCTGTCTGTTGCATGTTTTATGTTTCGCAGAATATCCATATCAAACAGAATCCAAACGGGATAAAAATGGACGGAGCTTATTTTTGGAAAATATGGAAAATTCCAGAAGAAAAATCCATGCGAGACGGTGCCCGAGGTGGTCACGAGGCAGGGGGGCGCGCCGTCCCCCCTTGGGCGCGCGGCCTACCCTCGTGAGCCCACCGTAAGGCGTTTGATGCTCTTCTTTTGCCGCAAGAAAGATAATATTCGGAAAAAAATCACGGAAAAGGTTTCAGGCCAATCGGAGTTACGGATCTCCATATATACGCGAAACGGTGAAACAGAGCCAGAAGCCAACGCAGAGAACACAGAAATAGAGAGATAGATCCAATCTCGGAGGGGCTCTCGCCCCTCCCAAGCCATGGAGACCATGGACCAGAGGGGAAACCCTTCTCCCATCTAGGGAGAAGGTCAAGGAAGAAGAAGAAGGAGGGGGGCTCTCTCCCCCTCGCTTCCGGTGGCGCCGGAACGCTGCCAGGGGCCATCATCATCACCGCGATCTTCACCAACACCTCCGCCATCTTCACCAACACCTCCATCACCTTCCCCCTTCTATCTACATCGGTCCACTCTCCCTCATCCCGCTGTACCCTCTACTTGAACATGGTGCTTTATGCCTCATATTATTTTCCAATGATGTGTTGCCATCCTATGATGTCTGAGTAGATTCCTATTGTCCTATCAGTGATTGATGAATTGCTATGATTGGTTTGAGTTGCATATTTTATTGGTGCTGTCCTATTGTGCCCTCCGTGTCGTGCAAGCATGAGGGATTCCCGCTGTAAGGTTTGCAATATGTTTATGATTTGCTTATGGTGGGTGGCGTCAGTGACAGAAGCACAGACCCGAGTAAGTAGGTTGTTTGCATATGGGATAAAGGGGACTTGATGCTTTAATGCTATGGTTGGGTTTTACCTTAATGAATCTTTAGTAGTTGCGGATGCTTGCTAGAGTTCCAATCATAAGTGCATATGATCCAAGTAGAGAAAGTATGTTAGCTTATGCCTCTCCCTCAAATAGAATTGCAATAGTGATTACCGGTCTAGTAACATAGTCAGTTGCCTAGGGACAATTCCACAACTCCTACACCACTTTTCCACACTCGCCATATTTACTTTAGTTGTGTCTTTACTTAAACAGCCCCTAGCTTTTATTTACGTGTTCTTTACTTTCTTGCAAGCCTATCCGAAAACACCTACAAAGTACTTCTAGTTTTATACTTGTTCTAGGTAAAGTAAACGTCAAGCGTGCGTAGAGTTGTATCGGTGGTCGATAGAACTTGAGGGAATATTTGTTCTACCTTTAGCTCCTCGTTGGGTTCGACATTCTTACTTATCGAAAGAGGCTACAACTATCCCCTATACTTGTGGGTTATCATTCACCCTCGGGGCTGAGGGTATGTAACAGTAGTTATGTGTTTGATCTCTCTCTCCCGTGTTCTCTCTATGGCACGATCTTGATGTATCGCGAGCTTTGCTATTATAGTTGGATCTTATGATGTTTCTCCCCCTCCACTCTCTTGTGATGAATTGAGTTTTCCTCTTGAAGTTATCTTGTCGGATTGAGTCTTTAAGGATTTGAGAACACTTGATGTATGTCTTGCCGTGCTTACACTACAAGAAATATGTCAACTAGTGACCTTCTGTCAGTGACCCTGGAAGAATTGGTCATAGATCTATGACCATTTCAGACCAATTGGTCAAAAGCTGTTCGAGGGGCTCCAAACCCTAAACCATTGCGACCATTTTGGTCAGAAAGGTCGTAATTTCCTCACACGAAAAGGTCATAAAGCAAACAACGCTAGTCCGCTACCTTATTTCTAGTTGTTAACGACCAATATAGATGGTCATGGCCTTGTAAATTGTGGTGGGTTGCTATGACTAGGTGCCACCTCATCCGTTTTGCCTATGTGTCATGTCCATGTGGCAGTTTTTGCCCTAGGTTGTGAAGCAACCTATATTTCTGTCATTCCCAAAATTCCCAAAAAAGTGTCATAAATTCTTTGGGTCATATCTTCGTCAAATATGTAAAAACATTCCTTGCCTAGTTCAAAATAATTCGAAAATATTCATTTTCCTATTCTGTTCAGAGCAGCACTTTGTGAAGGAAGTACCACTTTGGCATGTCCAAATGGTATCCATTTTCTACAGTGCTTTCCTATGCCCAAATAACCATCCTCCACCAAATGCCAGCTCAATCCATTCATTATTTTGAGCCCAGCTTCAACATTCGTATTTATGTCCAGTGTGGTAGTTTGTAAAGCAAGTACCACCTAGGCTCCTCCTTTTGAGGTGAAAATTTGTGAAGACGGTCTTCTTAGTAACTGATCATCCTCAGCCAAAACTCACACCCATTAGCCGTGTGCATTTCCCGTATCGCAAATCAAACACTTGGCTGCTTATTCATGTTTGAGCATCGATCGGTCTCCTCGTGAGAATCTTATGTTGTGATTTTCTTCCTAGCACCTACCTGAGGAGTGCCCAACCCACTAGACATGCCTAGGCCGCCCAGAACACATGGCAACGCCACGGTCACGCGGTGACCACGCAGCGGGCATGCGAGCTTACGCGCTCTAGAGTTGGGGCCCTCGGCCACCGTCCAAACCTCGATGTCTTGCCATCAAACCATGTATTTATGATTAAATAGATACTTATTTACCTAAAAATGATTTTTGGAAAAAAATAAAGAGCAAACTATCAGGCAGCTGCAGTTCAAATTTGACCCGCTTCCAACTAAATCGATGGGAATTTGTCTTTTTCACCAGAGGTGGATCAAAAATTTTGACACCCAACCATTTTGTCAATTGTGCATTATATATGGCCTAGTATTTTATAAAATTGATTAGGTCCAATTTTGCAACAATTATTTGGTAGTTCCTTCACAAAAAACCCTCCTTTTGGGCACTCGGAAAATGAAAAATGAATTTTCCGTGCAAAGAAAATGAAAACTTCCTTAGGCAACATTGTTTGGAATTCCAAGATGCACCCTCGTGCACAATATGAGATCCTTTGAACAAACTATGCCATGAATGTGACCATAAGATTGATCATTTGGCTTAAAAGCCATGAATCTTCACGCATGATAGCTCATTTCTGAGAACACTTTTTTAAAATAATTACCGTATTACAAGTTTATTAATTTTCCTGGAAACTTGGTCACATATAATGACACAATGCGAAGGTTTTCCAATTTTTTGATTTTTTTTGAATTTTTTATGCCCGTTTCAAAATGCGATCAAAACGGCGGGCTTGACCGTTCCTAGCTAGTGGTTGAATCTTGGAATTTTTTTGGTGTTTCTATGATTAAATAGATACTTATTTACCTAGAAATGATTTTTGGAAAAAATAAAGAGCAAACTATGAGGCAGCTACAGTTCAAATTTGACCCGTTTCCAACTAAATCGACGACAATTTGTCTTTTTCACCAGAGGTGGATCAAAACTTTTTACACCCAACCATTTGGTCAATTGTGCATTAAATATGGCCTAGTATTTTATAAAATTGATTAGGTCCAATTTTGCAACAATTATTTGGTAGTTCTTTCACAAAAAACCCTCCTTTTGGGCACTCGGAAAATGAAAATTGAATTTTCCGTGCAAAGAAAATGAAAAATTCCTTAGGCAACATTGGTTGGAATTCCTATATGCACCCTCGTGCACAATATGAGATCATTTGAACAAACTATGCCATGAATGTGGCCATAAGATTGATCATTTGGCTTGAAAGCCATGAATCTTCACGCATGATAGCTCATTTCTGAGAACACTTTTTTAAAATAATTGCCGTATTACAAGTTTATTATTTTTCCTAAAAACTTGGTCATATATAATGACACAATGCGAAGGTTTTCCAATTTTTTGAATTTTTTTGAATTTTTTATGCCCGTTTCAAAATGCGGTCAAAACGGCGGGAATGACCGTTCCTAGCTAGTTATTGAATCTTATAATTTTTTGGTGTTTCTATGATTAAATAGATACTTATGTACCTAGAAATGATTTTTTGAAAAAATAAAGAGCAAACTATGAGGTAGCTCCAATTCAAATTTGACCCGCTTCCAACTGAGTCGGCGAAAATTTCTCTTAAATATGTCCTAGTATTTTATAAAATTGATTTGGTCTAATTTTGCAACAATTATTTGGTAGGTCCTTCACAAAAAACCTCATTTGGGGCGCTCGAAAAATGGAAAATGATTTTTTGTGCAAAGAATATAAAAAATCCCTTTGTCGATACTGTTTACTATTCCAAGAGTTCAACTTTTGCAGAGTATGATATCATTTGAACAAATATTTGGTAGGTCTTTTACAAAAAAGAACTCATGTACTATTCCAAGAGTTCAACTTTTGCAGAGTATGATATCATTTGAACAAATATTTGGTAGGTCTTTTACAAAAAAGAACTCATTTTGAGCACTAAAAAATGGAAAATGGTTTTTTCATGACCTATTTAGAAGGTCATAAAGTCTTCAAATTGTTTGTTGCATTCTGATTGGTCTATAGGCATATCACGCGGATCATGCATCAGAAACCGTTGGATGCTCCCGGATCCAACGGCGGACCTCATCCCCTCACCCTCTCACCCACGTAGCCCTCTCACCCCCTCACCCACGCAGCCCCCATGCCCCCACTCCCCACCGTTCCCGCTCCCGCACCCGCACCCGCTCGCCAAACCCTAGCCGCCGCCGCCCCTGCTCGCCAAACCCTAGCCGCCGCCGCCGCACCATGGCTGTAGACGGCGAGGAGCCCGAATCCCCACGCCTCCCAAGCGCCCTAAACCCTAGCCCGCGACGCAGCCATGGCGACCGAGCTCTGGATCCGCGGACTGGAGGTGCAGCATCGGATCCGGTCCAGGGCGCCGCCATCATGCAGCAGCACCACCAGCTGGACCAATGGCTCGCCGGCGGCGTGGGTGGGGTGCACGCATCCTCCAGCGCCATCCACGACTGTCTCCCGTCGCTAGGGTTTTGCCCGGCGTGGTCCGGCGACTCAGGTGCGTCCCTCCACTACATCTCCTCCTCTTCACATCCATCCGTCACTTCCTCACCTCGTGTTCTCTCCCTCCCAGATCCAAGATGCCGTCCTTGCTCGAGCACCGGGACACCATGGGCAGGATGACCTCTTCCTCCCCTGCCCTGACGCCATGGAGTGGCTAGATCTGGCCGTTGGCCGTGAGCCCAGCCACCTCCTTGTGGCCGCATCACCGGGATCTGGCCCGCGAGGATCCAGGCCGCCCACACCCGCTCCCATCTGTCGATGCTCCGGATCCGCGCCGCCCGCGCTCCTTGATCTCCAGCTCCGCCCCGCCCGTCTGTCGCCGCTCCTGGCCTGGGCCCGAGCAGGAGCAGCAACTCATCCCACTGCCCTCGCCCAAGCCGTTGGCCGTGAGCCCAGCCACCTCCTCGTCCTGGAAAGGTGAGGCTCTCCTCTCTGTTCCTTCTGACTCGTGCTAGTAGTGGTAGTTGTGCTCACGGCCTGTAATCTTCTTACTGGTTGTTGTCCATTACCTATTCAACCATGTACGTATTCGACAAGAGGCACTGCATTTGGGTGGACGAACTATGAAGAAATCAGTACTGACAATTATGTTGCTGTAGCATGTGTCTGAAACATGGACAAATGGGCTACTCCAGGAGATTTCTCTTCTTGGCTTCATGTTGAGTTGGTTGCCTGTTGCACTGTTTGCATTGCTGCAGATTATTTGCAACACAAACACCTGTCCTGTAAATTTCTAGACATGTTAGGTTTAGTTTAATTTGTGGTCTGAATATATGTATGTATGTAGAAGCAACTATCAGGTCTCAGCTGACTTAGAAATCTGAATGGGGTTTATCCGCCTTTTTTTAAGAGAAATGTGATTCTGAAATCTGAATTGACCATCATTGATTACTACTAGATGTAGGATTCATGTCCTGAAAAAGACGTCTTCTTACTGGTTGTTGGCTGAATCAGGCAAATTAAGAAAACATGGTTAAGTGAACACTAGAACCATGTCAGCAAAGAGTATGACAATGGGCATCCATTCTTTAGAAAAAAGGATAGTTAATGCCAGTCGTTGTTGGTCTGTATTACTTGCATGATGTTGGATTTCTGCGCAATGATTATATCAAAATTGTTGTTGGTCTGTATTACTTGATGTCCATTCTTATTGTCCGTCTTAGATCGTTCCCAGTTCACCGAGTCAAGTTGCCTGACCTACCTATCAGGCAGGCTCACATAGCTGTAGCTGTTGTGTCCTTTGCAGTTGTACATTTGAAACCCAAGTGCCAGCCATTTTATTCTTACACCAACTTTTGAAGGTGTAATATGTAGTGTAGTATTTATATAGTGCAGTATTCAAACTTGTATGCCGTTGTAGTTCAGTATTTATATTCAGTAACAGCTGTATACAGTACTGCTGCCTACATGCTTCTGGCAACTGATGCTTTTAATTTTGCTCAGTTTTTGTTGCTTCGGATCGCTTCCTCCTTGACACCCCGATTTGGACAGCGGCAGCAGCGATGGTGTTGACACTCGAGCATGCCTACCTCTCCATCTATAACTGGTTAGTGTTCTTTGGACGGTTATCTACTTCCTCCCCACTTTGAATTCTCGACCCCCTTTCTTGTTGATGACTCGTTTAATGATTCGCAGGGTGCGGGTGCTCTACTACGTGCTACTCCAGACGGGTCACCTGGACGTGTATGTCGGCAATCGAGAGGCCGCTCCAGCTTGCGCAGACCGTTGTCGGCAGAACAAGATTGTTGACAAGGTATCTTGTGTTGCTTCTCCGCTGCTTAGTACTGTGAATCTGTTTCCTCTAGGCATTTAGATAGTGTGACTTCTTAGATATACTGCATACTAAAAGTTAAGAACCCCAACTGATTTGTTCTCAATCTGATTGCTTGCTGGTTACTTAGTTTTTATATCTGGACAGTGTTGTAATACACTATTGTCTCCCTATAATGTGAAAGTTATGGTCTGAATAGCTTTATATTAGGATCTGCTTGAGTCTATGATGTTCTCCCTTAGTATCATGTCATAAGCTGTGAGTCGTGCATATATAACTGAGCTGTATAAGACCAGCAAGTTTTTTTGCCAATTAGCTTTCTGTGTGCATGCTCTTAATCCCCATAGCACTAAGAGAGGACCTTACTGATTCCCATATTACTAATTTCTGCATCAAACATTATTATTTTGTATCTATGTGCTAGCTCTGTCAAATATAATCAACCTGCCTATGTTCCATTTTGCTATTTGTACTTGGGTAGAAAAGCTAAAATCTGTATAGTGCTCTGTGTGTAATACCAAGTTGTTCCTGTTATTTACAAACTGCTATTCTTATACACTGATCCACAACACCTTACATTACACATTGAAATTAATTAAAATACATCTAAACACAGTGCTTCAACACAGATTTATCCTATGATTATACCTGAGACATTAGTTTGTTTTTATGCTTTTGTTTCCCACAGTGCTTCAAGCTTGTTTATTAACTTGATTTGTTGTTATTCTGTTTAACATGAGACTGCAGCAGAAGCAGAGAAGACGGATGCTACACCGACTCCATTGAGGCGCTCATGTTGTATCCGTAAACTGGCTTTTCCACTCAGCCAAGACAAACACGGTGCATTTTGGTGATGATTCTTCATGTGGTGCTGGGAGCTGTGGGAGACATCGCCTAGTTGTAACCCAACTATGCGTATATTTGGTGTTGTAGCTATAATGGACTGATGAGCAAACGTGTATGTGCTGTTGTGAGTATTTGATTGAATGATTTCTGGAATTTAATCACTCAATTGAGATAATATTGATTGTTTGTTGTTCAATACTGGTTCTTTGCTGTTCAAATGCGTAAACAGAAGTATGTGAATGAAAATTACCAATTGTTCTACTCAGATCAAATAATATGTGGGCTGTGAAAAGGCTGTGGCCCAAACAACAATGGATAGGAAACTAGTGGACCCATCTTTAGAAAAAAAACTGAAACTGTTGAGCTAGAAAGGCCATGGGCCAACAATAAAAAAGGCTACAATGTTGGGCTTGGCCCATGAAGCCGACCAGATTTACCAAGGAAAAAATAATAAAAGGCTGAATTAATGGGCTTGGCCCATGTAAAACACCTAATTGGACCGGGCTGAATCTTGTGCCACATCAGCTTGCCACGTTGGATGCCTACGTGGCCTGGGGAGGTTGCTAGTGACCAAAATGCCACAGTGGACATATTTTGGTCATAAACGTCTTCGACCATTCCAGAAGAAAGGTCGCTATAGTCAATTAACGACCCCCAGCTTTTGACCTTATGTTTTTGGTCACAAAAAGGTCACAAATTGAAAACTATGACCTTTCAGTGACCAATAATGGAGGTCAATAGTTGACATATTTCTTGTAGTGTTATCTGTGGTGACAATGGGATATCACGTGATTCACTTGATGTATGTTTTGGTGATCAACTTGCGGGTTCCGCCCATGAACATATGCATAAGGGTTGGCACACGTTTTCGTCTTGACTCTCCGGTAGAAACTTTGGGGCACTCTTTGAAGTACTTTGTGTTGGTTGAATAGATGAATCTGAGATTGTGTGATGCATATCGTATAATCATGCCCACGGATACTTGAGGTGACAATGGAGTATCTAGGTGACATTAGGGTTTTGGTTGATTTATGTCCTAAGGTGTTATTCTAGTATGAACTCTATGATAGATTGAACGGAAAGAATAGCTTCATGTTATTTTACTACAGACTCTTGAATAGATAGAACAGAAAGGATAACTTTGAGGTGGTTTCATACCCTACCATAATCTCTTCGTTTGTTCTCTGCTATTAATGGCTTTGGAGTGACTCTTTGTTTCATGTTGAGGGATAGTTATATGATCCAATTATGTTATTATTGTTGAGAGAACTTGCACTAGTGAAAGTATGAACCCTATGCCTTGTTTCCTACCATTGCAATACCGTTTACGCTCACTTTTATCATTATTTACTTTGCTGTTTTTATATTTTCAGATTACAAAAACCTATATCTACCATCCATATTGCACTTGTATCACCATCTCTTCGCCGAACTAGTGCACCTATACAATTTGCCATTGTATTGGGTGTGTTGGGGACACAAGAGACTCTTTGCTATTTGGTTGCAGGGTTGTTTGAGAGAGACCATCTTCATCCTACGCCTCCCACGGATTGATAAACCTTAGGTCATCCACTTGAGGGAAATTTGCTACTGTCCTACAAACCTCTGCACTTGGAGGCCCAATAACGTCTACAAGAAGAAGGTTGTGTAGTAGACATCAGGGCGCCGTCGGAAGTTTCGGCGAATCGCGTCTCACCACATGTCCTTTTTCTTGGCCCACTTAACCATTCTCCTCACAAACTTTTGCTTGGGGTGGGGTGTGACTGGGAATATGCCCTCTTTATTTCGCCGGATTTCGTTGGATGATCCCCAAGACACCAACTTTCTTGGTTCGGTGGTGTTCTTGGAGGTGCCAACGGCTGGAGATGCTCTAAAGAACATAGAATAAAAGTTAGGTGCTACCTAAGTAAAAGTACAATACAACACAATATAATACAAGTAGTGAGTGGAATACTGGTGGTATGGTGTGCAGAATTATCCCGAGGCAAACAACTAAGTTACTAAACTGATTATAATCATTGCAGTTTTATATGTGGGAGAAGCCTTTGCTAACATACTATATGAACTTGGAATCATACGTTCTTATGATTGGAACTATTAACAAGCATCCGCAACTACTAATAAGTTGATTAAGGTAAACCCAACCATAGCATTAAGATAAACTGGTCCCCTTCAATTCCATATGCATCAATTTCTACACCCGGCCTCAACAATTCATTTCGGCCGGCCTATGCATAGTCTTATTAATATACTACTAATCCTAAGGCATCATCCACGCGCATGCTCATATGATGGGCACCATAGGACAATAACATAACCACATGCAACTCAAACCAATCATAGCAATTCACCAATTACTAATAGGATAACAATAATCAACTCAGCCATAAAGAAGATGCAAGAAACCAGTGGGTAATAATTCATAGCATCAAACAACATGTTCAAGTAGGGGGTTATGATGGGTTGCGAGAGAGTGGACCGCTGAATAGAGAGGGAGGAAGGTGATGGAGATGTCGGTGAAGACGATGAAATTGATAAAGGCGGTCACCACAGTGATGGTTCCGCAATGGCACCGGGAGAGAGCGCAGAGGGGCTCCCCTCCTTTTGCTTTCTTCCATGTCCTCTCCCCTAGGCGAGTTAACTGCATAAAACCACCACATTTGGGACATCGTTTGCAGAAAACTACTAAGTTACTAATTATTTGCAGAAGCCACCGCAAAGTCAGTAATCCTTTTGCAGAAAGCACTTATCGCTTGCTTTGCCGTGTTTGATCGCATTTCCGATAGATAGGGCCCGCTCGTCAAGAGCTGACTTGGCAAAAAGTTGCCACGTGTGCATCTTGATCAAGTCTTCTTCCTTCTCCTCTCCTCCCCTCTCACACACATTACAACAAACACATTGAGGGCAGGGCCTGACGCTGGCGCTGCTTCACCATGGGGAGCAGAGGAACGTGGTCGTGTGAGAGGCCATGGAGGAGAGTCTCCCCGCAGCTCGCCGCCGGCCGCTCCCTCAACGCCCACGACCAGGGCACCCGCTGCTGCGCCGCCCGGCGAGCAACCGCCGCTGCGCTCCTGACACAAGCGGCCTCGCGAGCCCGAGCCTCTAAGGTGGCCTCGCTGTCAGCGCCCACGTGGGAGTCCCCGGTGGATCTTCTTCTTCCCTCCCATTTTATTTTAGCTAGACATTTCGTTGAGCAGTTGGCATGCATCAAGCAGCAGGAGAAGGACACGGGTGTGGAGGCCTCTGGCAAGGTGGCTCTGGTCCTTGGTCGTCCATGGGATCGAGGTGGAGGCTGCAGCCGCGTGCATCTGCGACGCTGTCCGCACACACAGGACCGCCATGGCCCCGCCGTGGTGGTACGAGCTCGAACCTATGCGGAGGTCAAGCCACCGCGTGCATCCATGCCGCTGGCCGCACACACAACTCCGTGCGATAGCCGACGCACGGGTTGCAGCTGTTGTCGTCGGCAACACCCTTCGACTCGCTTGGCGTGGCCGCTGGCCACCCAGACGGCGTCCGCGTTCAGCACTGCTCCCCGTCATCTCTGCGTCCGGACACGACCTCCAGCCATCTCATCGGCCAGCACCATCGTCCACGTCCGCGGCTGCCACCCATGAGTTGAGGGGTCCCGTTACCATGCCGCCTAGCTATCACCGGCAAGAAGCTCTTGCAACTAAGTGGCTTGCGCAAGGCTCGGCATGCCGCTACAGAGTCTGCTGGTCGCCATCGACCCCAGCAACGACGCCGCCTGTATCCCGTGCAGTGCATGCGGTGGCTGCGCGCCCAAGTCGTCACCGTGAGCATCCAGGCTCAGCACGGCCTACTCCCGCACGGCGGCGACCAGACCTCCCGCTGCCACGCGGCTCCCTCGGCCTCTGCACGCCCGGCAACAACGGGTCCTCCTGCACCACGCACATGAGCGGCGGCTGCTTGCCGGCCGACGGCTCTACTCTCCCCGTCCAGGCCGACGGCGTCAGGCCCTGCCCCTCCCAGTGCACGCACACAACGTGTTTGTTGTAATGTGCGTGAGGGTGAAAGAGAGGAGAAGGAAGAAGACTTGGTCAAGACGCACACGTGGCAATTTTTGCCAAGTCAGCTCCTGACGAGTGGGCCTCACCTGTCGGAAACGCGATCAAACACGTCAAAGCAAGTGATAAGTGCTTTGTGCAAAAGGATTACTGAATGCGCGGTTGTTTTTGCAAATAATTAGTGACATCGTGGCTTTCTGCAAACGATGCCCCAAATGTGGTGGTTTTATGCAATTAACTCCCCCTAGGCGGGTGCCGTGGGGGGTCGGAGCACAGGTGGGAATGGGGTAGTGCCATCGGCGACAACAAGGTACGGGGCGGCGGCAGCGGCGTGGGTGGAGGGAGGGGAGGGGCAGTGGGAGAGAATAAAGCCCCCGCGCAGGGGAGGAGGGAGGGGAAGCGTGCTGGAGAAGCCAAAAACATCACGACGCGGCTCCCGTCGTTTTTTGGTTTGGTGAAATCTTTTGGAGCGAAAATGATCCTGCTCCAATAATGTATTTGGTGGAGTTTCTAGGACGAAAAAAATAATGAAATGTTTTTTTCTTGCAGGGGGTAATAAATAATGAAATTTCACCATTACCTAGTACAATCCGAAATGCATGTCGTTTTCCACTAAAATAATACATGCCATTCGATTAACTTCGCCAGACAGCCTGTACAAATAATTGAGTTGGTACTTCATTTCAAGATTGTTGAAGTCATCAAAGACACCTATATAGTCGACAGAGACGTCTCCTTTCACTGAAGGAATGTTGTCAAAAAGCATAAGATATATTTAGCAAAATGCAAGCACCAACGACTTGAACCAAGCATGAAAGAGATGGGCCGATCATCAGGCAACAGTCAGCTGATGACTCTGCATTGTATGGTTGTCCTTATGTCCTCAACAAAACGGTTGAATCTTCCTACATTCAGGCTCTTGGTGTGACATGAATTGTTCCCATATGCCTCTCATTCATACCGCCAAACCCACTGTAACTGCTCTCTCTCTCTCTCTAACATATTTAGGAGGCTACAAGAAAAGTAATGCAGAGGTAACGCGACCTTGTAAGGGCACGTCATGCGTAGACCATGGAAGGTTGTTGACCACATTAAGGTGCTTAGATTTATGGTTGTTTAACATGAAAAATAATAACAAACAACGTTGGTTATCGTGTTACTATCTCTCTACGCGCCAGGGGAATTAAAAAATATTGTGGACGTGCCAGTGTACTAAGTACACAAATAAACATAGGGAAACATGCACTTTATTAATTTCTCATTGAAGAAACAAAATTACAATATCCCTTTACATATGCGCTCCGTGGCGTACTAGCGCGGCCTGCCTGACTGTAGCGATTGTGGTCTCCTTGTTCCCGGGGCCTCGGAAGGCTCCCGGTTAATTACTCCCGCGGGTTACTCCACGGGATACCTCCGATTAAGCCGTATGGTCGTCTTTGTCGTCTTCACTTCGCGTTCTCCAGGCATGATGTAGCGTGGCCTTAGCGATGGCCGCGCCCGCCCTCGCCGTCGTGCCTCGTCGGTCTTGGCGGCGTTGGAGCAGTTGGTGTTGGAGTAACATGGGTCGCACTCGGCTTAGACTTCTCGACGACATGTTGCTTTATCGGGGTGTTCAAGGGGCTACGCCTTGCGGGTGTAACGGTTTGGGGAGAACGGCGTCAGTGTAAAAACCAACGCTTGCTCACATGGGCGTGGCCGCGGTGGTTGGCACCTCGTCTCGGCTAGGCGCCGAGTATTCGGCGGTCCGCCAAGACAAAGGAGGCCGCCCCACGAGGCCGTGGATAGGTGGCGTTGTAGAGGCCGCGTCGCCTTGGGCTGGTACTACGCCAAGGGGTGACCTGTACGCCGGCTACGCCGTGGACCTGTTCGCCACGGTGGGTGCACCTCTCAAAGGAGGGGCCGGTCTTGTATTGCGTCGCTGCAAACTCCGGCTCGGTGATGGATTTGTACGCCATTGACCTGTTCGTCGGGGACGCGTGCCTCGTGAAGGAGGAACCGGTCTTAGATATGTGGTTGCGGATATTGTTTCCACCAAGGACCTGTACGCCGTGATGGGAAAGGTGAGTCTCAGGCTGCGCCGTCAGCGAGCTCCGGCTCTGCCGCACCGTCCCCTCCACGAGTGCGACGCAAAACCTGTACGCCATGATGGGAAAGGCGAGTCTCGGGCTGCGCCGTCAGCGAGCTCCGGTTCCGCCATGCCGTCTCCTCCAAGAGCGCGATGCCAAAACATGTACGCCGCGATGGGAAAGGCGGGTCTCGGGCAGCGTCGTCAGCGCACTCCGATTCCGCCACGCTGTCTCCTCCAAGGGTGTGATGCAAAACTTGTACGCCAGTGTACCCTTTGCCATGAACCTATTCACCGTGGCTCTGTTCGTCGCCATTTGTGTGTCGCGACCTGTACATCATGGGGTGTTCGCCGAGCGCTATGAAGGCCGCCATGGTAGAGCGCCGGGGCTAGTGTTTGGGTTGCGTCGTTGGAGAGCTCCGGCTGCTCCCGAGTCATCTCGGGCGAAGAACATGATACCTGAAACGAAAGTCTTGCGTAGGCAAAGTTTCGGCAGCGTCGGTGCGGCTTTCTTGGTTGGCGATGATTTGGTGCTCGATACATGCTGATGCAAAGGTGAGAGAGGAGAAAAAAAGAAATCAACGACCGCCTCACCGTCCGAGAACATGAGCGCCGCCCCCATGTCGCAGCCGACGAGCTCCCTGTACGCCGGCCTCCTCTCAGTGTACGCCGGCTCGGGTGCCTGCGTCCTTCCTCCGGCTGGCCAGATGCGAGCCGGTACGTGAGGGAGTCCTTCTGGAGATCTGTGTGATGAATGGATGAATGGGGTGCTGCGTGGTGGATGGATGTGTGCCGGCAGCCTTGCGGCGTGGGTGGTTGTGTGCTCCGGTGACGGATGGATGGATGTGGTGCGTTGGTGAATGGCGGCGGCCTTCCGGTGTAGCTATGTGGGTCTCCGTGAAGGGTGTGCCAGGGGTTGCGCATGGGCGGCAACCCCGACACGTTGTCGCGAGCGGCGGGCACGCCGAAGGCTCGTCGCCGGTGGAGAGTGCACCGAGGGCGCACAGCCCCGGCACGTCGTCGTCGTGAGCGGCGGGCACGCCGGAGGCCACGCACACACGACGTTCCTGGCTCGTCGTCGCCGGTGAAGAGTGCACCGAGGGCGCACAGCCCCGGCACGTCGTCATCGGCGGGCACGCCGGAGGCCGCGCAGCGCGCACACACGAGCGGTCCCGGCTCATCGTTGCCGGTGGAGAGTGCGTCGGAGTCATGCATAGGCGGCAGACCCGGGGCGGCGTCATCGAGATGGATGCCGAGAGAGGAAAGAGATTGGACGATGGGGAGACTATTTCCGATCCTCACCTTACAAGAAAACGATCGGCATGGTTGCCTCGTCGCTGATGCACGCGCTCCTCGCGTACGGCGCCGGCCGTCCACTCCAGAAGACAGCCGAGCTTGCGTCGATCTCCCGGCTGGTGCGTGATGCTCTTCTTCTGATGGTCGAGGCGTGCTGCGGTGGATGGATCTCCTGGCGGCTCCCTGCCTGAGTGCTTCGTCCCTCCCTCCTTGGCCGTGCCTTCTTGCTGTGTATTTATAGGTAAGGTAGGGCGCTGCTGTCACGCGCCGCAGCCGGCCGGTCCGATCTTCTTGGAAGGGATATGGACGCCAGTTGTTTAAGATACGTGCGTTTATGCTTATCTCTCAACCTGATGCTTGTCTTTCAACTTGACACACACGCATGACTAATTAAACAGTGTAGGGCACGTCATTGAGAGAGGCATTGGAGAATTAATCTCTGCAAATGAGGTAGCATCGCTGAAATCTTTATTTTGAACGCTGTTGACCAACTCCACAGCTGTAAACAAATTTTGAGCAAACATCATCAAACAAGGGGTTAATAGAATGTTTCATACATCAAGATATTCTTGACCTGATAGTGTTGGTACATAGTCTCCGTTTTTTTTTGGTAACATGGGCCCTCCTAAAGGCGGCGTCGTGCTAATTTCTTCCACTTCACATCAAGATGTAGCAGTAGAATGGCAGGGGCAGAGCTTAGTACTGGTCAATGAGCTCTCATCTAACCATCGTACCCAAAGCTTAGTGTCATGAAACATAACAAACTGAGAGTTCATCTCCAATTGCAAGGTTGCAAATTAGAAGGCACACCCAACGAGAGTATTGTTTCTTTCAAGCGAAACGTTAGAATGAATGCAAACTGAAAATAAAAATGTTATACTTACTAAACCACTACAATCTCAAAGTCATACTAAATAATATCTCAGGCAATGATCTTAGAAAAGAATAATGGAGACACGTGTATATTCTCGCTCTTCCATGATTTATTGAACTTGTTCAAGTGTACATCCAAATTTTACAGGTATATTTATGGCCTCACAATGGAGAATCAGTGAGTAGATATTTTTTGGAATGGCCTAATTCAAGAGATGGAAATTAAGCACCTCTATGCACTACGACTCAAATCATTTCTTGCTTTTGGACCTTTATGCACCTTTTGTTCCTAACTAGCAGCCAACAACCTAAGTGTGCTGCGCCGCAGCGGTGTGATTCTTAGAAAATTTAAGATGCCCGATTAAACTACCATTGGGCATAAGCAGTCAGCTATCTAAAAAACTATCAACAAAAAGAAAGATGTGTTTAAACTGTGCTGGTGTAACCTTGCACTACTCAACATTGTTCTTCAAACATAACCATGTATTAGTTAGTTGGCAACTTGGCATGGCGATATATAACTCGAAAGTATATGCCAAAACCTGATGACGCACGATATCTTTCCCTAATAATAAAGCACGGATTGGGTCTCCGGGTTCACCTCGTGCACTTTTGTAAAGAAACCCCTGTTGATTTCGGTATTGTACGTGCAGGAAATAAGTTAACACGAACCGGTACGCCAGAGAAAAGGAAAGAAAATCAGCCCCCTCTCCCCGCACGCCCTGCCTCCCAATCCCATCTCCAACCCCTGCCACGCCCCTCACCGCGCGCCGCCATGCGCCACCATCGGCCACCATGCCGGCGCACCTACCCCTCCCCGACCGGCTACATGCAGATGATGCTCGAGCGCACCTTCTGGCTCGGTTCAATGCGGCGGCTCGAGCGGTTGGGGTGGCACAGCAGCTCGATGCAGAACAGACGGTGGTGGCTAGAGCTTGCAGGGGCGGATCCGTGCATGGCAGGGGTTGGGGAGGCTGATCCGAAAGCGGGCGGCGAGGCGGGGGTCGCCGGTGGCGACAAGGAAAGCCGGAGTGAGGGATCCGGCGACCTAGGCAGGAGCTCGCCGGAGCTAGGCGACGGCAGACGGGCGCGTGAGACGACGGGATCCGGCGTGGCAGCACGAATTCCTTGCAGGTAGATAGCTCCAAGCCATGCCGGCTCTTCAGTTTTCCCTGGTGGAAAAGAGAGAAAGAGGAGGATTCAGGGAGGAGGAGAGGTAGGGAGAAGAAGGTGCAGGTGCGAGCTTGGGGAAGAGGGAGCAGAACGTCAAGTGAGAGACTAAGAGGATCAGGGATTCTTCTTAGCCAACATGGTAAGGTGGAGAGGCTGCTTAGGGAACATGTGCGTACATCCTTGCTCCTTTTCTTCTTTCAGTTGTATGTACTTTCCAGCAGGCGTGTACATCCTTGCTCCTTCTCTTCTTTTGATTTTAGGTACTCTCCAGTATTCAATGTGCATGTAGAACCGTAGAGAATCAGCTAGATATTTTACTACTGTAAGGTATGGAGTACTGAGAGCGGCATTTATATTGCTGCAAATGCAGTATATGATTTATGCAGCAGAGAGGAGGCTGCAAGGGGAGAGGAACGGTGCATTGAGGTTGAGGTACACAGGACACATCGGGACCCGGGAGCTCGAGAAGAGGCTCGATCGATCTTGACAAGAACTGACTATATATAGGTTTGATTCAATCTTCTTGTAGCTCCAGTGTTGAATATTCTTGGTTAACTTCTTGTTAGTTGTGTTCCTCCGCTTTTACGGCCATTACAGTCTTCCTTTTGCATTACTAAAATTTATCGAATGTGGGACGCCATCTTTCTACGCCATCAAAAAATTAAAATCAATTAATTTGCAAGAACATTGGTTGGTAAGGAACTTTTCAAAATACTTTGCACATATAGCAAGATATATATTTCTGCAACCTTACAGACGACGGATCCAAAATAAAAATCAATTAATGCGCATACAGGAAACTATAAGTATATCTGTAAGCTAACAGCCAATGGACCCAAAATTATAAAAACATATTTCTCCAAACGAACTCAGTACTCCGTTGTTATATGTTCTTTTCATGCACATAGTTTTTTTAGTTACTGCCGCATGAGCTCCTCTACTAAGAATTAAGAGGCTTAAGAAATACCTTTGGCTAAGCCAGGATGTTTCTGTATACTGGGAATGTTTAGCCGTGCCATGAAGGCAGGCTACACGCACTAAAGGCCTCCGCTTAGGATCCAACCAACTCCCATGGTGTGGGTACAGGACAGCTAAAACCGTCCGGAAAGAAAGCAGGGTCCCTCTCAGGCATGAAGGCATCATACTACTACAAATAACATAACATTTAGGGGAATGTATGGCTGGGATCAAAACGTCTGAGAACGAGGAGGACATGCAGAGTTCAAGTTAAACACAGAATTTAAATGTGAAATAAAATAGTAACAACGCTGATCAGAAAATGTCCTGGTACTACGGATATGCATGATTGATCAGAACTAGAGGCAAATTAAATTAACCGACGGATCAGAACTAGGCCTTTTTATGTTTTTTCTTTTTCCAAAAGCAGAGAAGACAAAGAATCTCATCTCCAAAGTGTTCAGTGCAGAGAAGATGAACCATGCAAAAACTCAGGCTGGACCACCGGGGCTTCACTGCTGGCAGAACAGTAGAGGGCTTGGCTGCTACCAGGGTGATCCAAATGGAGCGTGTTTGTGGCCTCTTGCACTACATGATTAATGGTAGCTTCTATTACATGACATGATTTTTGCAGCTGACATGTTTCATGCGAGAGGACATAAATTTGCATCCTATTTTTCTGTCCAATTGGTTCCAAATCACAAATGTTTGTGCTATCAGTGACAATTTGATGGAAAAGACGAGTCATATATACAGCCAATGAAAGCTTTCACATCAGCCGTTGCTCTTGATTGTCTTTGCAAGTCCATAGATATAATTTTTATGATTTTCCTTTACTCATAGTAAGTACTGAATATTTTGTGCTTCAACCCTTTAGGTGTTAATTTCTGTGATGCAGCTAGCAAAGTTGGCAATAGGTACAGTATAACCATCATGATCTGCACAGGGATATCACCTAGGTGCATAAATCATAATCATTCAGTTTTTATTTGGCAAGCTGGAGCTACCCAGAACTTTCGATTTTGGTGCCAAGATGGATGGATTGAACCGGGTGACCCACTGTCAGGTATTATTGTTCAGTTATCCTGAGGGTAATGTGGATATGTTCTGTTTGAGATCAAAGCTTGGTATTGCTAGAAAATATATATATGTGCACTGAGATTTCAAATATATAACAGCACTGATACAACGTAAGGTTTCCCTTGCTATCGTACATGTTTTCATTACTATCATAACCTTTTTAGATCAAGCATGTCATGCATTACATTTCATTATGTATGTTGCAACTTCAACACCACAATGCCTCTGTATGTAACATCTGTATGCTGATTATTTTTTGGAATTGAATTATGTATTCAAAGCCATTATTCAGCATATACATCGTTTGAAAATCATACAAGGGGCAAAATTTAAATGGATTAACTGAGCCAAAGGCAGTGCCTTTTCATACGAATATATGTGTATGACATCTTCAGATAATCATATATGTTTGCCGGCAGAATATATGTGCATTGAACTACAAATAAATTTATTTGTGGGACTTGATGCCGGATATATACAGATTGCATGTTCTCTTAGGGCATCTGCAATTGATGGACGCCAGGATTTATTTCCCGATAGACCGGCAGTTGCGTTAGTTGCTCCCAGTGTGCCCGGTACCAATAGATGCATTGAGCGCTTTCTCTTTTCCTGGGCACGCGAGTAAAGAAACGGGTAGCCGGGCCTACGTATTTAGAGCCGCTGATAAGCGCCTAGCATTGAATGAGAAGGCGCTTACTTTTTTCTTAATTTTTTGATGTTTAACTTTTTACTCTTAAGTGCCTACACAAGAGTCTAGCATTGCAGATGTCCTTAAGCTATAGGCTATCGTAGTGGTTTTACCAATCACAAATAAGCGACCAATGATGAAACAATAGTACAAATTTTGAGCACAATACATCATGATCTATTGAAAATTACATGTTCCTTATTTGACATATCAACCAGTCAAAGTGGCCAAACTTGAGCATATAGTTAATCGAGCACGAAACAGTTCATTGAGTGCGAGCTTTGTTGACAGCCCTACCGGTTGGAGGTAAACAAATACCTTTCCCCCCTTTTTTCATAAAATCAAATGCTTGTACTAATGTTGATTCCATGCATTTTCATACATTATTCAACATTTTTGTGCGTTAGTAAAAAAGCCATTCTTTTAGTTCACATTATTGAGCTAGGAAAATGGACAGAATTATTCTTTTTGTCCCGTTGCAACGCACGGGCTCTTTTGCTAGTTATAATAAATCAGCATGGTATGATGCATTTTCAAAATAATCAGCTTTGGTTTCGTTCCAGCCAAAGCAGTTAAACATTTTCCCACGATAATATGCTGGCCATCTATAAAATAGACTTTGAGCAAGCAGCCACAACTAAATTAGTGAATTGCACAAATGGGCTAGCAGTTGACCTTCAACTATATCATGACAAAGAAAGATGAAAATAAAACACACTTGGGTCATCAGGAAATAGACAACGGAAATCACAGAACGGATATGGATCATCACAAATAGACAACGGAAATCACAGAATTTGTGCCCTACATCCCAAATCCAATGGCCCAGGATCCTTTTTCTATTCTTTCACTGTAAGCCCAGATTCTACACTAGTCTCTCCCGGTTGTTTTGCCATTCATATGCCGTGCTAAGCCAACCATGCATGGGCCATGCACGTCGGACTAATAAAATATTCGTCCATTAGCCCACTTATTAATATGCCTTCACTTAATTAACCCAAAGTACTCCACGTACCATGCACATGCATCTATATAATGTATATGTATGTGTATCGGCACTCCTTGCTCCATGAACTCACAACAATGCTACTTGTACAAGTCATCGTTAGATAACTTTTTTTACTACTCATTCTCCTTATTTTCGTACTATATGTAGTACAAGATCCCGTCGAACAATGGTATTTGCATATATGATATAATAAATACAGAAAAGAGATAGTATTTTCTTAATAATATCCATCCATGCCTTACCCTGGCGAAACCTCACATTTCAAGCTACCCTCATAGTCACTTGTCAACCAAACAAAATCATTTTGTGCACCAGACTTAGTAAAATTGTTCTGTGAATTTTCATCTATCTATGTCGTATCTCAAGAACGCAAAGAAAAAATAGTAGAAGAAACTGCCACATTGGGAATGGAACATGTTCAACACAAATGCTTAAGATTGTTCACAAGAAAGTAGGATCCCTCTTGCAAATTCATGCATATAAATTACCCAATACACGCCAAACCAGGAAAAGCATGAAGATATGCAATAACAAGGCAGGTGAATGCATATTTTGAACTAGAAAGGAAGCATCATCAGATGTAGTGACCTGATCAAATATCCACACGAAGAACGCTACTGGAAGCGCAAATCACTGAAGGACAACACCTGCTCTTTCTTTGACTTACACCTAGGGCACCTCCCTTAGCGGCATGCTATTAGAGCGACGATGCTGCTTTTTGCAACCCAGCCCTATTCTGCAGCACCCTACTAATAGTAGGCGTGGCCCCACGGCATTGCTTGGTCGATGCAATGTTAGAAGGAAATGATGAAGGTAACACCACTGTCATTAGGGACGAAGCCAGGATAAAAGATTGCCGGGGTCAACACAAAAGGTACCACTACTGTATCCTTAAAAAACAAAGTAGCAATGATCTATGACTAAACAAATGTGTACCTCGTACTCCTTCCGTCCCAAAATAAATGTCTCAACTTTGTACTAACACTACAAAGTTGAGACACTTATTTTGGGACGGAGGCTGTATTAAGTAACAAGTCTATAATATTTTTTTAGTAACCACAAAAAAACAAGAAATCATAGTTGCTAGTGTATCGTAACAAAATATGCTCCGATTACAAAAGTAGTTACCTCCATTTATCTATCATCTTCAGAAAATAATCTATCACACCCTTATGTGGAGATGAATAGCAATTAGATGAAAAAAAATCGGTGAGTGATTGGATTACCAACCCACACCTTCAACTAATTATAAGTAAAAAAAATCAACGCGTCAAACAAACCCTAAGCTATTTCGCAAAAAGAAAAACCTAAGATGATAGAAGAATATGAGTTTTAAATAATAGGAGAATCACAATAAATGAAGAAATCAATTTTAGTGTCACTTACAGATTTTTTTATTTGAGACAATAGTGTCACTAACAGATGAAATTTGCAGAACGAATCTTGAACCTTTTTAGATGAGGGGTGGAGATTGGGAGCGGCCAGGCAGCGGCGTCTCACGTGAAGTCGCTCGTGAACAGAGGAGCCGGGGCGACACGAAGAAAGAACCAAGCCCACGAAAAGGATCGCTCGTTCACGGAAAAAAAGGGGCTCGACTATTTGTCGCGTTACGCGAGCCACGAGCATTCCATCGATGAAGGAATCGCCAGACTGGGCCGCAGACAGCCGGCCCAGTCGCGCGGGAGACACAACATGTTTTTTTCTTTCTGTTTTCAGTTCTTATCTTTTTTGTTATTTTTGTACTTTTTTATACTTTAATATGTTCTACATATATTTATTTATATATTACAAAAAACGCTCTTCAAAAACACATTTAATTTTTTTAATAAGTAGGAAAAAATGTTGAACAAGTATTTGAAAAATGTTCAACAAGTTTTTGAAAAATGTTGAGTAAATATTTAAAGTATAGAACAAGTATTTAAAAAATGTTGAATAGGTACTTAAAATGTTGAACGAGTATATGAAAAATGTTGAACAAGTATTTACAAAATGTTGAAAAAGAATTTGGAAAATGTTCAACAACTATTTGAAAATGTTGAATAAGTATGAAAATTATTTGAAAAATGTTGAATATGTATTGAAATTTTTTGTATAAGTATTAAAAATGCTGAACAAGTATTTTTTAAGTGTTGAATAACTTTTAAAGTGTTGAACAAGTATTTGAAAGATGTTGAAAGAGCGTTCAATGTTGAAAGCGTATACAAAAAATGTTGATCAATTGTTAATTTTTTTGACATGTTTGAAAATGTAGAGTGAAAAAAACATGAGAAAACACACAAGGAAAAGAAAAAAAATGAAGAAGAAAAAAGAAAACCAAACAAAAAATGGAGAAAAAAGGGAACGAAAAAGAATGAAACAAATATGATCTGAGAAGAAAGAAGAAAGAATGTAAAAAATGGAGAAGAAAAAACAAATGAAACAAAAGAAAAAGAAAAAAAAGTAAAAGAAAATTGGAGAATACCGGCTCGGTCGCTTCTAGTAGATCACGATCCTATTACTAACCAGTAACATGAACTATGCGGAGAGGTTAGTTGCGCAGCTGAGAAGGATGAAGACCAGGGTTCGATCCAGGGGGCGGTACCTTTATTCCTGACTTGTTTCGAATATGCGCGCACTACATGGGCCCGCCCGACACCATTCTCATCGACGTGAGACATCCTTGTGGAATCACTTAATGCGATAAATAGTCCCAGCGAAAAAAAAAGATCATGCATTTTGCGTTAGATCGGAAGTGGGCAGTGGGCCTACCTGCACTCTGGGCCACATGTTGAACGTGAAGCTGCTGGGCCTTTTTGGACATGTGTCAAAGTTTTTTCACTTGTCATATTTTTTCATGGGCTGTATGTACGTAACAGGTTTTGGGCCGAGGTCATCGTGCATATCGCAGAACTCCGCCCCGTCAGAACACAGTCCACGTAGGTAGACGTCCTCGAGCACCACCTTTGAATCATGCAAAAATCAATGTAGACGCTGCAGTGAGAGTAGGGAGAGGCGGCTCCGCTGCAGTGGTATGCCGCGACTCGAACGGAACTTATCTGGGGAGCTCAGCAATTGTGGTGCAAGGCGTGGATGACCCAACTAGTTTGGAAGCTATGGCGTGTAGAGAGGCACTATGCACTGCAGAGGACCTTCTTCTCCAACAGTTTGCGGTGGCTTCAGATGCGAAACAGGTGGTTGCTGACATCCAGCAAGGTAGTAGGAGCAAACATGCGGCAATCATCAAAGAAATTGTAGCTAGAAGTATCTCCTTTTCTTGTAATTTTGTTTATGAAAGTAGGAACAATAATGTAGAGGCACATAAGTTAGCCAGATTTGCTTTAAATTTAGCTCCGGGGCGTCATGTGTGGTTTGGCCAACCTCATGACGTACGTGTGATTCCACTTTCTGTGGACTTTGATCAATAAAGAGTGGGCCGTTACTCAAAAAAAAATCTATGAGGCTCGTATCGACTTTTTCCCAGATTCTCAAAAAAAAAAAAGACTCTTCCCCAACCCATGACAATTTAACCACTCTACTTGGTATTAGGATTAGGGTTTTTGATAATCCCTGAGTGCAAAAAATAGTTGTAGCACTTCCCAATGATGAAAGCAATATGTATAGAGTGTCGAATCCACAAGGAGATAAAAGTAGGATTGGTATTCGCTCAGGTCCTATCTACCACTGATACAACCCTGTATACGTTTGCTTTATCTAGAAAAAAGAAATAAGTTTACGCTGCGGATAAAAGGATAGGTTTACTTAGATACTAAAGAACGTAAAAATAGAATATGTTTACTAGATACTAAAGAACGTAAAAATAGAAATTAGGTGCTACCTTTTTCGATAAAGGGAATATATTAATATCGTGAAGATACCAATTACACCCAACCTCTGCACCAATAAGAAATCCAAAGACATCAAGGATGCACACAGCCAAAAACAAAAATAAAAAAGAGAGAAATATAAAAACAAACACCCCGTCGCAGTGATGAAAACTCACAACAACAACACTCTAACCACCATCAAAGACAACGCCCGGACTACATAAGAGGTTCTCCAAAAGCGACGCCTCCAAAAAGGAAACAATGCACAAGCGTTGTCGTCGCCCAATCAAGGATCTAGCGAGGCACACTTCGTGAGCACGAAGCGAACCAATTGCTACAGTGTCCCGGATCAGGAAAAATCCTCAATGACGAGACCGTAGAGGACGAGGGGGTCCATGCCATAATGGAGTACGGACATGAGACAGGGACACTGTTCCATATTGAATTTGGAGATGCACGCCTCTAGGACATAATGGAGGCCGCCGGGCTAAGCCCGGGCGGCGGACGGCGGAGGGCGGGGTCTTCCCCTTCCTCTTCCTCTCGTCCGACGGCGGCAGGAGGCGGTGGCGGATCTGGAGCCCCTGCGACGGCGGCTTCCCCTGGCGGTGGCTCGAGCTAGCGGTGCGGCGCGCGGCTGTTGCGCACCGTCGGCGTGGCCGTGCCTTGCGGTGTGGTTGGGGCCCAGCGCCCGCGGTGCCCCCTCCCCATCCTTCGATGTCACTCCGGCCACATCTGACGGCGGAGGACTGTGTGTCGCGAGGCTGCGGCTTCCCGGCGGCTTCTCTGTCTGCCGGCCATCTCGCAGCGAGGCCTGGAGCGAGGTCTCCGATCTGGTTAGGCCCTCCCTTGCTCTGGATCTGGTGATGTGGGCTCCGGACCGATGGGCCTGGTCAGGCTCCTTTGGTGGTGATGTCGTCGACGGTGGTGTGCTGTGGTTGCCGGGGCGGTGGCCCCAAGTTCGGTGGTGGGGGCTTCGGCCAGGGGGCGGAGCGCTTCTGGACGCGGCGGATCGAGGAGTCCCGTGGCTAGATTGGAGTCGGCCTCGGCAGGGGTGGTGGTTCGTGGGCGGCGGTCGGTGGTGGCAGGTGGTTGGCACATCTCTGGGAGAAATCCTTGCTCCGGTCTTCACCGGAGCCGGCGACGGCGGCGCCCGCTGGTGCCGCGGTCTTTCTTGGAAGCGTCGACGTGGAGGTGCTCCACCTTCTCCCCAAAGCTTGGGCTCCGGAGGGAAACTTCAGATCCGCTGGATCGGGCGATGGAGGCATCTTCGCGTATTTCTCGTCCTTGGGGGCATCGTCTCGGAGCCGGCTACGACTGAGAGTCTGGAGGATGATGGCATCTTCGTCGTCGATGGCGCCATCTTCGCCGCGTGGTTTGCTGAGGCTGAGGCGGGGCGCTCGTTTCTGTTTGGCAATGATGATGGCGTTGAGAGGAGCTTGGGTCGCGGCGTGGTCTTCGATAGTCGGTTCTTCCCGGCGTGTCCGAGGTGCTCTTCCGTGGTTGCTGGGTAGCTTTGAAATCGGAGCTGCGTTGGAGCATGTCCAGTGGTGACGATACAGACATTCGGTGGCCGTTTGCGGTGGGCATGATCGGCGCAAGTCCTGCATATTTCCCTTGCGTTGATCGTCGTCAAAGTCGGAGTTGTCGGTTGCTTGCACGTGTGGCCAACCGTTGGCATGTGCTTTCGTGTCTTGTTCTATGTCGGTGGCCAGGTTGGCCGGTGGTGCCCATGTCATGTGGGTTGTGATGTATCTGTTTTAGCCCGGTTTTCCGTCAGTTAATCGGGCAATTTTCTTCTTCTTAATCAATGAAAATGGCAAGTCTTTTGCCTCGTTTCAAAAAAAAAAAAGATGCATTTGCCTGTCGTGTTGTTGCAGGCTTTCAGATTTTTTCTTGGTTTAGCGCATATTGGGCATTTATCTGCAAGAATTTGCAACAAAGAACCTACTTTCTTGTGAACAAACTTAAGTATTTGTGTTGGACAGATTCCATTCTAGATCTGGCAATTTTGTACTACTAATATTTCTTTGCATTCTTGAACTACGAGTAAGTTAGATGAAAATTCATAGAACAATTTTGCTAAGTCGAATGTAGAAAATGATTTTTATTATTTAAAATTGAGGGGGTAGCTTAAAATGCGTGGTTCTGCCTAGGTAAGGCATGGATGGGTGTATTATTAGAAAATAGCTCTTTCATGTATTTATTATATGCAAAGAACATAAATCTATGCACCTTATTGTTGTGATTTCTTTTCTTCTAGATGTTATTTCGGATTAATGTATGCATACGTAATGCGGTCAGCAACCCTCCAATGTCTACTCAAGACTTGCCCTTATAAAGGTAGCGTTACTGAGGGAGACAGACAGAAAGAGAGGGGGATGGGGAGGGTAGTAGAGTGGGAAGCGGGGTGGCAGAGAACACAATGGACTTGACGCTGTGAATGGGAGGCGTATGGAAACAATTCATCTCACTACACAAAACTGGATGTAGAAACAGTGAAGGACCCTCATGATGACTTAAAGAAGATCCTACATGGTGGACATCCCAGTCTTACTACTGCCTGATGATCGGCTCCTCTCTTTCATAGCTAACTTTTTTAAATAATATATTTTTTATTAATTTTCACAAATATTACGTCTGATAAATAATTTTCAAAAATAATACACTGTCGGTCCGATGCTGACCGACTGGGCCTAGTCAGCCCACAGCAGGTCGAGTGGGCGTAGTCGGCCAATAGCAGGCCGACAGGTGACCCGCCTGCCACGTGCCGGCTGCGCACTGGCTAGGCCACGTCACGAGGGGAGAGAGAGGGGGCTGTCGGCGCGGGCTGGTCACGGGGCGCCCCTGTCAGCCTGTTGTGGACCGATCGGTCTGCTGCTGGCCGACAGGGTGCGGCCCCACATTGCGCAACTGGCCCTGCTCCCTTTCCTCCTTCTTCATACGCGCGAGCTGCGAGCTTCTCTGTTCTTATTTTGTTCTTTCTTTCTCCTTTCTGTACACGAAAATGCCTTCAATTTCTACACCGAAATGAGGCGGGTTTTTGCGGATTTGGCACCGTGAATGGATTCTACTTAGTTAGGGCAGCCAAAACAGAGCTCGATCTACTGATGGGGTAGCTCGTGGTGGTCGTGGTGAGCATTTTGGTGGAGTTTTTTCCAGCTCATTGGTGGAGGTTGTTGCGGCGATGGAGGTGGAGGTGGTGGTGGTGAAGTTGGGGCAGTGTGGTGGACGTGGTGGAGGTGAAACTCCGGCAGTTTGGTGGAGTTTCCGGCTCCGATTTCGGTGATTGAAGGGGGCCGTTCGTCGTTCGCACACACGCTTCAAGGGTATATTTCAACAAACATTTTATTTCTGGTAAGTGCTCCAGTAGTATGCGCTAATATGTTTCGATGTGAAATGAATTAGGTGTGCGATTATTTTCATTTGCTCCGATAGTATACGTAAATATATTTAGATGTCAACTAATTAGTTCTGTGAAAATTTGTAGTTGCTCTGGTAATATTCCGTATTATATGTGGATGTCAAATATTTAGGTGTGTCGGTATTTGGAGTTGCTCCGGTAAAATCCGTAATACAGGTAGATGTCAAATATTAAAATGTGTCAATATTTGTAGTTGCTCCGGCAAATATTTGTAATATACTTGTAGGTGTGTGAATTGTATTAGTTGCTCCGTTAATATTCCATAATATATATGTAGCTAATATATAGACATGTCTAATATTTATTAGTGCGGATATTTTAAGTTGTTGCTTAATACTTGTATTTCGTTGTTGAAAAAAAGTTAGGTGAGCCGAGATGTCTGATGTAGTGAAGTTCATATTTTACTACGGTCTTGTACTGTCCAAACAACTGACATGGGAGTTGATCTGAGTGAATTTACTCACATAGAGGTGCCAATGAGCACACCTCAAACATGGTCTGTCTGTCAGTTGAAAGAATGGACTGCGGCAAGTTTAGGTCTTGATACTGGAAGACACACCCGTCGGTGTTCACGCATTGTGGACACGGTCAAGTTCAATAATTTACTTTTATTTGAGGCCAATAGAGCGAGACTCCGATTGTGTCTGGTGGTTACAAGGTTGTGAACGCAGGGGATGCAATCCTGTTCCTTTAGTGCTTCCCGTCGTGAAGGAGGTCACTGAACATGAAGGCGAGGGTGGCTGCGATCCTGGGCAGAGCAGTGGAGGGAGGCAATTATCTATGTCAAATGCTGGAGATGATGGTTACGAACCAGGACAAAGCAGTTAGGTAGAAGGAGGAAATGCTGATGGTTATGAACCAGGGTAGAGTAGTCATGTAGAAGGAGGAAATGTCGATGGTGATTACAATGGCGAGGTGGACGCTGACGAGGTAGATGGGCACATGCAGGACCAGATGGAAGAAGAAGACACCGATGTTGATATGGGTCATGTCGATGATTCTGACGAGTCGGATGATGAAGAAAATGCGGAGGAGGTCCCGAATCTTGCATCGTGGAATCATGACTTCTCATCTGCAATGATCGTGAACGATCAACATGATTCTGCCTGGCAATATCACCGGAACAATATTGCGACAGCGAGCAGGTATGTGTCTTCATATTTATTGTTTCCAATATTAATTGAGGCGACCTCATTCTTCATGACTTAACGTTCCATCATGCAGGAGCCTACGGATATCACGCGTCTATGTCGGCATCACATGATACGTGGGGGGGGTGATGAACATCCCAAGGAGAACATACAGGCTCAGATGTCGCAGCACACCCAGTGGATGAACATGTTTTCGACTCCTCCACTAGGCCCCACACATGATACATAGCATGACCAAGGAGAGTCTGAGATTCCTCCTCGTAACATTAGGGCACCCAACAGGTTGGGATGGACGCCGCCTCTAGATCCGCTTCCCCGCCAGGCCAGATGTCGTAAGTGACGCTTCTATCTATCAGTAGAGACATTGCCATCTACTTCTGTATGAGACTTATGTCTATTCTATGTATGAGACAAATGACTATGTACTTATGTATGAGACATATGGCTACTCTATTTTAGTACTCTGTTATCCGAACTACAACATCATATTTACATAGAACATAATGCTCGTACAACAAGATAGTACAAACAACTAGATAGAACTACATCTAAATTAAACGGCACGTACGACTTAACTTACAACATACAACATAAAAACTACATGAAGTCATCATTGTCATCCTTCATTGATGCATAACTTTTGCCCTTCGATGATGAAGACCTCTTGCCCTTCGACGATGAAGAACTCTTGCCTTTCGACGATGCAGAACTCTTGCCCTTCGATGATGAAGAACTCTTGCCCTTTCAAGATGTAGAACCCGGAAGCGGCAGCATGAAGATGTCGTCTTCATCCTCGCTATCAGCACTCCATAAATAAGTATGTTTTGCTCCCAACTTTAGGTACCTTCCACACTTTAGGTATCTTCCATGCAACCTCAGAAGTTCTTTCCGTATCTCCTCAAAGGTCCTGGAAGGCCACCCGCACCTACTTAATGCGTGAGCCAGCTCATTCAGTAGGGTGTCACTACTGATGAGTTCTTCCCACAGAACTAATATGTTGTCAACCCTGAAATCCACGGCTAAACGCAAAAGACATTCGGACATACCAGTGTGAAAACTACGATCAAAAGGATATCCGGACATCTTGGCGAGACTACGCTAGAATTCTTACCAACGTTAGTGTCGAGGGTGTTTTATAGGTTGAGAACATAAAGAAAGGCGGGAACTCGGTAGCGGGAAATATGGCGGGAGATACTGGCGGGAACTAGAGAGCGGGAAAATATGGCGGGAATTAGAGAGCGGGAAAATTTGGCGGGAACGAGCAAAGCAGAAAAATATGGCGGGAACGAGCAAAGCGGGAAAATATGGCAGGAGGTAGAAAGCGGGAAAATTTGGCGGGAAATGGCGGCCGTGAAATAAGCGGGGATCGTACGGGGCAAAAATGGTGCATGCACCAGTCGGCCTACCACTGGCCAAGTAGAGCCTATCGGCCTATAGATGGCTGATTAGTCCAATCGGCCCACAGCTGCCGACAGGACCTGGACTGGTGGCCGACATGCCATTCGGCCAGCAGCAAGCCGATAGGGGCTCAGTCGGCCTGCTGTGGGCCGATGAGGTCCAGTCGGCCAGCAGCGGGCTGACGGTGTATTATTTTTGAAAATTATTAATCGGGCGCCCGCTGCTGGCCGACTGGACCTCATCGGCCCACAGCAGGCCGACTGAGCCCCTATCGGCTTGCTGCTGGCCGAATGGCATGTCGGCCACCAGTCCAGGTCCTGTCGGCAGCTGTGGGCCGACTGGACTAATCAGCCATCTATAGGCCGATAGGCTCTACTTGGCCAGTGGTAGGCCGACTGGTGCATGCACCATTTTTGCCCCGTACGATCCCCGCTTATTTCACGGGCCGCCATTTCCCGCCAAATTTTCCCGCTTTCTACCTCCTGCCATATTTTCCCGCTTTGCTCGTTCCCGCCATATTTTTCTGCTTTGCTCGTTCCCGCCAAATTTTCCCGCTCTCTAATTCCCGCCATATTTTCCCGCTCTCTAGTTCCCGCCAGTATCTCCCGCCATATTTCCCGCTACCGAGTTCCCGCCTTTCTTTATGTTCTCAACCTATAAAACACCCTCGGCACTAACGTTGGTAAGAATTCTAGCGTAGTCTCGTAGTCTCGCCAAGATGTCCGGATATCCTTTTGATCGTAGTTTTCACACTGGTATGTCCGAATGTCTTTTGCATTTAGCCGCGGATTTCAGGGTTGACAATATATTAGTTCCGTGGAAAGAACTCATCAGTAGTGACACCCTACTGAATGAGCTGGCTCACGCATTAAGTAGGTGCGGGTGGCCTTCCAGGACCTTTGAGGAGATACGGAAAGAACTTCTGAGGTTGCATGGAAGATACCTAAAGTGTGGAAGGTACCTAAAGTTGGGAGCAAAACATACTTATTTATGGAGTGCTGACAGCGAGGATGAAGACGACATCTTCATGCCGCCGCTTCCGGGTTCTACATCTTGAAAGGGCAAGAGTTCTTCATCATCGAAGGGCAAGAGTTCTTCATCGTCGAAGGGCAAGAGGTCTTCATCATCGAAGGGCAAAAGTTATGCATCAATGAAGGATGACAATGATGACTTCATGTAGTTTTTATGCTGTATGTTGTAAGTTAAGTCGTACGTGCCGTTTAATTTAGATGTAGTTCTATCTAGTTGTCTGTACTATCTTGTTGTACGAGCATTATGTTCTATGTAAATATGATGTTGTAGTTCGGATAACAGAGTACTAAAATAGAGTAGCCATATGTCTCATACATAAGTACATAGTCATTTGTCTCATACATAGAATAGACATAAGTCTCATACAGAAGTAGATGGCAATGTCTCTACTGATAGATAGAAGCGTCACTTACGACATCTGGCCTGGCGGGGAAGCGGATCTAGAGGCGGCGTCCATCCCAACCTGTTGGGTGCCCTAATGTTACGAGGAGGAATCTCAGACTCTCCCTGGTCATGCTGTGTATCCTGTGTGGGGCCTAGTGGAGGAGTCGAAAACATGTTCATCCACTGGGTGTGCTGCGACATCTGAGCCTGTATGTTCTCCTTGGGATGTTCATCACCCCCCCCCCCACGTATCATGTGATGCCGACATAGACGCGTGATATCCGTAGGCTCCTGCATGATGGAACGTTAAGTCATGAAGAATGAGGTCGCCTCAATTAATATTGGAAACAATAAATATGAAGACACATACCTGCTGGCTATCGCAATATTGTTCCGGTGATATTGCCAGGCAGAATCATGTCCATCGTTCGCGGTCATTGCAGATGAGAAGTCATGATTCCACGATGCAAGATTCGGGACCTCCTCCGCATTTTCTTCATCATCCGACTCGTCAGAATCATCGACATGACCCATATCAACATCGGTGTCTTCTTCTTCCATCTGGTCCTGCATGTGCCCATCTACCTCGTCAGCGTCCACCTCGCCATTGTAATCACCATTGACATTTCCTCCTTCTACATGACTACTCTACCCTGGTTCATAACCATCAGCATTTCCTCCTTCTACCTAACTGCTTTGTCCTGGTTCGTAACCATCATCTCCAGCATTTGACATAGATAATTGCCTCCCTCCACTGCTCTGCCCAGGATCGCAGCCACCCTCGCCTTCATGTTCAGTGACCTCCTTCACGACGGGAAGCACTAAAGGAACATGATTGCATCCCCTGCGTTCACAACCTTGTAACCACCACACCCAATCGGAGTCTCGCTCTATTGGCCTCAAATAAAAGTAAATTATTGAACTTGACCGTGTCCACAATGCGTGAACACCGACGAGTGTGTCTTCCAATATCAAGACCTAAACTTGCCGCAGGCCATTCTTTCAACTGACAGACAGACCATGTTTGAGGTGTGCTCATTGGCACCTCTATGTGAGTAAATTCACTCAGATCAACTCCCATGTCAGTTGTTTGGATAGTACAAGACCGTAGTAAAATATGAACTTCACTACATCAGACATCTCGGCTCACCTAACTTTTTTTCAACAATGAAATACAAGTATTAAGCAACAACTTAAAATATCCGCACTAATAAATATTAGACATGTCTATATATTAGCTACATATATATTATGGAATATTAACGGAGCAACTAATACAATTCACACACCTACAAGTATATTACAAATATTTGCCGGAGCAACTACAAATATTGACACATTTTAATATTTGACATCTACCTATATTACGGATTTTACCGGACCAACTCCAAATACTGACACACCTAAATATTTGACATCCACATACAATACGGAATATTACCAGAGCAACTACAAATTTTCACAGAACTAATTAGTTGACATCTAAATATATTTACGTATACTATCGGAGCAAATGAAAATAATTGCACACCTAATTCATTTCACATCGAAACATATTAGCGCATACTACTGGAGCACTTACGAAAAATAAAATGTTTGTTGAAATATATCCTTCAAGCGTGTGTGCGAACGACGAACGGCGGCCTTCAATCACCGAAATCGGAGCCGGAAACTCCACCAAACTGCCGGAGTTTCACCTCCACCACGTCCACCACACCGCCCCAACATCACCACCACCACCTCCACCTCCATCGCCGCAACAACCTCCACCAATGAGCTGGAAAAAACTCCACCAAAATGCTCACCACGACCACCACGAGCTACCCCATCAGTAGATCGAGGTCTGTTTTGGCTGCCCTAACTAAGTAGAATCCATTCACGGTGCCAAATCCGCAAAAACCCGGCTCATTTAGGTGTAGAAATTGAAGGCATTTTCGTGTACAGAGAGGAGTAAGAAAGAACAAAATAAGAACAGAGAAGCTCGCAACTCGCGCGTATGAAGAAGGAGGAAAGGGAGCAGGGCCAGTTGCGCGATGTGGGGCTGCACCCTGTCGGCCAGCAGCAGACCGATCGGTCCGCAGCAGGCTGACAGGGGCGCCCCGTGACCAGCCCGCGCCGACAGCCCCCTCTCTCTCCCCTCGTGACGTGGCCTAGCCAGTGCGCAGCCGGCACGTGGCAGGCGGGCCACCTGTTGGCCTGCTATTGGCCGACTACGCCCACTCGACCTGCTGTGGGCTGACTAGGCCCAGTCGGTCAGCATCGGACCGACAGTGTATTATTTTTGAAAATTATTTATCAGACGTAATATTTGTGAAAATTAATAAAAAATATATTATTTAAAAAAGTTAGCTATGAAAGAGAGGAGCCGATCATCAGGCAGTAGTAAGACTGGGATGTCCACCATGTAGGATCTTCTTTAAGTCATCATGAGGGTCCTTCACTGTTTCTACATCCAGTTTTGTGTAGTGAGATGAATTGTTTCCATATGCCTCCCATTCACAGCGTCAAGTCCATTGTGTTCTCTGCCACCCCCCTTCCCACTCTACTACCCTCCCCATCCCTCTCTCTTTCTGTCTGTCTCCCTCAGTAACGCTACCTTTATAAGGGCAAGTCTTGAGTAGACATTGGAGGGTTGCTGACCGCATTACGTATGCATACATTAATCCGAAATAACATCTAGAAGAAAAGAAATCACAACAATAAGGTGCATAGATTTATGTTCTTTGCATATAATAAATACATGAACGAGATATTTTCTGATAATACACCCATCCATGCCTTACCTTGGCAGAACCACGCATTTTAAGCTACCCCCTCAATTTTAAGTAATAAAAATCATTTTCTACATCAGACTTAGCAAAATTGTTCTATGAATTTTCATCTAACTTATTCATAGTTCAAGAATGCAAAGAAATATTAGTAGTACAAAATTGCCAGATCTGGAATGGAATCTGTCCAACACAAATACTTAAGTTTGTTCACAAGAAAGTAGGTTCTTTGTTGCAAATTCTTGCAGATAAATGCCCAATATGCGCTAAACCAAGAAAAAATCTGAAAGCCTGCAACAACACGACAGGCAAATGCATCTTTTTTTTTTGAAAGGAGGCAAAAGACTTGCCATTTTCATTGATTAAGAAGAAGAGAATTGCCCAATTAACTGACGGAAAACCGGGCTAAAACTGATACATCACAACCCATATGACATGGGCACCACCGGCCAACCTGGCCACCGACATAGAACAAGACACGAAAGCACATGCCAACGGTTGGCCACACGTGCAAGCAACCGACAACTCCGACTTCGACGACGATCAACGCAAGGGAAATATGCAGGACTTGCACCGATCATGCCCACCGCAAACGGCCACCGAATGTCTGTATCGTCACCATTGGACACGCTCCAACACAGCTCCGATTTCAAAACAACCCAGCAACCACGGAAGAGCACCTCGGACATGTCGGGAAGAACCGACTACCGAAGACCACGCCGCGACCCAAGCTCCTCTCAGTGCCATCATCATTGCCAAACAGAAACGAGCGCCCCGCCTCAGCCTCAGCAAACCACGCGGTGAAGATGGCGCCATCAACGGCGAAGATGCCATCATCCTCCAGACTCTCAGTCTTAGCCGGCTCCGAGACGATGCCCCCAAGGAGGAGAAATACGCGAAGATGCCTCCATCGCCCGATCCAGCGGATCTGAAGTTTCCCTCCGGAGCCCAAGCTGTGGGGAGAAGGTGGAGCACCTCCATGTTGACGCTTCCAAGAAAGACCGCGGCACCAGCGGGTGCCGCGGTCGCCGGCTCCGGTGAAGACCGGAGCAAGGATTTCTCCCAGAGATGTGCCAACCACCTGCCACCACCGACCGCCGCCCACGAACCATCACCCCTGCCGAGGCCGACTCCAATCTAGCCACGGGACTCCTCGATCCGCCGCGTCCAAAAGCGGTCCGCCCCCTGGCCGAAGCCCCCACCACCGAACCTGGGGCTACCGCCCCGGCAACCACAGCACACCACCGTCGACGACATCACCACCAAAGGAGCCTGACCAGGCCCACCGGTCTGGAGCCCACATCACCAGATCCAGAGGCAAGGGAGGGCCTAACCAGATCGGAGACCTCGCTCCAGGCCTCGCTGCGAGATGGCCGGCAGACAGAGAAGCCGCCGGGAAGCCGCAGCCTCGCGCCACACAGTCCTCCGCCGTCAGATGTGGCCGGAGTGACATCGAAGGATGGGGAGGGGGGCACCGCGGGCGCTGGGCCCCAACCACACCGCAAGGCACGGCCACGCCGCCGGCGCGCAACAGCCGCGCGCCGCACCTCCAGTTCAAGCCACCGCCAGGGGAAGCCGCCGTCGTAGGGTCTCCAGATCCGCCACCGCCTCCTGCGGCCGTCGGACGAGAGGAAGAGGAAGGGGAAGACCCCGCCGTCCGCCGTCCGCCGCCCGGGCTTAGCCCGGCGGCCTCCTCCGGCGACGGCGAGGGGAGGGAGGGGGGCGAGGGGGGCGGCCCGGCGGCGCGGATGAGGGCTCCGCCCGAGTCGCCAGAGAGGCGATGCGGGGGACGGGGTGTGTCTGACTAGATGAACTACAAAGGAAACATCATTGGACGTAGTAACCTGATTTAATATCCACGCCAGAGGAACTAGAAGCCGAAATCACAGAAGGACAACACCTACTATCTCTTTGACTTTCACCTAGGGCACCTCCCTTAGCAGCATGCAAGCAAAACGATGATGATGCGGCCTCAACCACTGCCTTCTGCTACAGCGCCCTGCTGATATTAGACGTTGCCCCATGGCAGTGCTTGGTTGATGCAGAGGTAGAAGCAAATGATGGAGGTGACACCACTACCATTTGGACATGCAGATTGCAGAACTCAACCAGGCCAGGCGCGCATGCAAACTATGGGGCGCGTACCCGACAACAATGTATCCACTATGCTTAAGTGTTAGGATTAACGATCGCAAAATTTGGAAATAAAAAATGATCATCGTTAACGTTCCGTGTGTGTTCCATTTTATTAGATGCTTAATGGTTTTGTGCTAATACCAAAATACCCTACAAGGAAAAAAGAATATCGCTCTTTAGTCAATAGTAGCAAAAAATTAAATGAGGGGGAATTAGCCACATATTAAATCCATTTTCTTATCTTTCTTCTGAACAAGATCTGATGGTTCATGTAAATTTGCAATAAAAAAAATCTAATTTTGCATTACAAGGGAAGGGGAATACTCTATGATTTCATCTCTGTAGGCCATGCAGTGCCCTGCCAACATCATCGTCCCACGTATCTCCATCGCTGGCCGGCTTGGTGCACCCTGCAGGGACGAAGCTAAAAAAATGTTTCATTGGGGTCAACCAATGTCCAATGCCTACTACAACACATGCTATGGTGTGACTCACGCTGAGAGCAATATAAAGAGGAAAAAACAAAAATATGCCCACTATAACACAAATAGAAATAACATCCAAGGGCGACATGAAGAGCGAAAATATTCAATGAGCCAATGATAAACTAGTATCATAATAATAAGATTGTCATACCAAGTACTGGTTCCGCAAAGTCATAAAATCATTTGTTTACATATTCAGGGAAAATAAGCAAAAAAATGATTTCTAACAATTTCATTTGTAACTTCCTGAAAAGGATGAATAAAAGTAATATATTATATTCACAACAATGGTGTGTAAGAAATAATATAGAGAATAAATAGCGTAAACAAAAAGTTAGAGTGATGTTAGACTCACATTTTATAACCTGCCTTCTCGATCTCCCATCTTCTTCAAAAGATCAATTACGGCGTCATTCGTAATGGTAGCAAATATATCTTTCTCCAGATAGCAAATCAAGCAATCACTCATGAACTGGTCACCCATTTTGTTGCGTAAAACACTCTTCACAATATTCATTGCTGAAAAGCATCTCTCCACTGACGCTGTGGCAACCGGCAAAATTAGCACTAGCTTTAGAAGTTGATACACCAAAGGGAAAGCAAGATGCTTCTTAGTGTCCACCAACTTTTTAGCAAGATCCACAATGCCATCCAAATTGGCAAATCTTTGGTCTGCTTGGACATTGTCAATGTAAATCCGAAGTTCTTGTCCAAGATCCATCAATTTTGATGAATCAAAATCCTCAGGATAAAACTCAGCTATCTTCAACAAACTCTCCAAGTTAAAAGCAGCGGAAGATTTTTTTGGGTTGAAAGAAGCCATGTGAATAAGCAATGCAGAATTTACTTCATTGAATCTGTCATCAAACTCTCGAAGTTGCCAATCAATAACAGTGTTAAGACACTCTATTTGATAATGATGCAGGTTTGTTATATTGGTTCTTTTTCGTGTATTATGTCAATTGACATATTCATCATGCATGTTTAGCTTTGGAATGTCATTTTCTTCACATAATGAATATACCTTCTCCAAAAGTGATTCCCACCCATTATCTCTTAGTTGTTGTAGATCATTCCTTGTTGACTTCACACATGACATTGTATTCAAGATATCTTGATCCTTTTGTTGCAATGCTTGTGACAGAGTGTTGGCACTCCCTAATATATGGAACATCATGTGCAAATAGAACACAAAATCAAAGGTTCCAAAATATGATAGAAGACCACGTGCTTCACTTTTCTTGGAATATTTCTTGACTTATTTTGAGACATACTTGAGGACACTGACAATTGATGGGAACAACTGAATTAGGCTTGAGAGGGTTCTATAGTGAGAACCCCAACGGGTGTCTCCCGCCCTTTGAAGTGATTGATCTTGATTCAACCCTGTGCCGGTACTAATTCGTCCACTACTTATGGATTTTTTTACATTCTCTCTATTAGTCTCTTTGATCATGTCTTTTCTGTTGCAAGAAGCTCCAACCACATTAAAGTGAAGAGAAATCATGTAAAAGAAATCTGCAATGTCTTCATTCTTCTTTGAAATCGCTACGATAACCAATTGGAGTTGGTGAGCAAAACAATGCACGTAATATGCTGACCTATTCTCTTCCAGAATTTTAGCTTTCAAACCATTGAACTCACTCCTCATATTGCTCGCCCCGTCATAGCATTGCCCTCTAACTTGTTTGAAGCTTAATCAATATCAACAAGCAATTTCTGAAGGGCTAACTTGAGACACGTTGCCGATGTTTCCTTCACATGTACTACCCCAACTAGTCGTTCTAGGATTAACCCAAGATTATCAACATACCTCAACACAATAGCCATTTGTTCTTTGTCTAACACATCGGAAGCCTCATCAATCAACAAACTGAAAACATCACCACCAATTTCTTCAAGAATAGAATTCAATGTTATCTGTAATAAACAAGATAAAATATATTTTTGGGTGCTCGGAGAGATAAATCATACGAAATAAATAAAGAATAACGATGCTAGTAAGTAGTAATTTACCTTTGCAAAATAATTTGCAAGTTCCTTTTGAATATCTGGCCATTTGCAATGTTTTGGAGCATTCTTAAGAACTACATTCCTCACATCCTCATTCTGATTTGCTAATGTTTGTACCAACTCTCAAAAATTCCCCTTATTATTGGATTCCTCCGATTCATCATTGCCACGGAAAGCTAAACCTTGATGTAACAAGTATCTAACAGATTTGACGAAAGTATTGTACCGAATACGGTTTTGCCTTTTTGTGATGTCAGTTTGCTTGTTGAGGGCAACTTTAATGGAATGATCTTGATTCATCAAGGCATCACACCTTTTAGAAGCTACATTGTGATAGCTATTAACCTCATCCACATGAGTATCCAATCTGTATTTCTTATTCCAACTAGAGAAACCATTGACAACAAATGCATCATTCCCACCTTGACCGCAGGGACGAAGCTAGAAAAAATTGTCATTGGGGTCAACCAATGTCCAATGCCTACTACAACACATGCTATGGTGTGACTCACGCTGAGAGCAATATAAAGAGGAAAAAACAAAAATATGCCCACTATAACACAAATAGAAATAACATCCAAGGGTGACATGAAGAGCGAAAATATGCAATGAGCCAATGATAAACTAGTATCATAATAATAAGATTGTCATACCAAGTACTGGTTCCGCAAAGTCATAAAATCATTTGTTTACATATTCAGGAAAAATAAGCAAAAAAGATGATTTCTAACAATTTCATTTGTAACTTCCTGAAAAAGATGAACAAAAGTAATATATTATATTCACAACAATGGTGTGTAAGAAATAATATAGAGAATAAATAGCATACACAAAAAGTTAGAGCGATGTTAGAATCACATTTTATAACTTGCCTTCTCGATCTCCCATCTTCTTAAATAGATCAATTACGGCGTCATTCGTAATGGTAGCAAATATATCTTTCTCCACATAGCAAATCAAGCAATCACTCATGAACTGGTCAACCCTTTTGTTGCGTAAAACATTCTTCACAATATTCATTGCTGAAAAGCATCTCTCCACTGACGCTGTGGCAACCGGCAAAATTAGCACTAGCTTTAGAAGTTGATACACCAAAGGGAAATCAAGATCCTTCTTAGTGTCCACCAACTTTTTAGCAAGATCCGCAATACCATCCAAATTGGCAAATCTTTGGTCTGCTCGGACATTGTCAATGTAAATCCGAAGTTCATGTCCAAGATCCATCAATTTTGATGAATTTAATATCCTCAGGATAAAACTCAGCTAGCTTCAACAAACTCTCCAAGTTAAAAGCAGCGAAAGAGTTTTTTGGGTTGAAAGAAGCCATGTGAATAAGCAATGCAGAATTTACTTCATTGAATCTGTCATCAAACTCTCGAAGTTGCCAATCAATAATAGTGTTAAGACACTCTATTTGATAATGATGAAGGTTTGTTATATTGGTTCTTTTTCGAGTATTATGTCGATTGACATATTCATCATGCATGTTTAGATTTGGAATGTCATGTTCTTCACAAAATGAATATACCTTGTCCAAAAGTGATTCCCACCCATTATCTCTTAGTTGTTGTAGATCATTCCTTGTTGACTTCACACATGACATTGTATTCAAGATATCTTGATCCTTTTGTTGCAATGCTTGTGACAGAGTGTTGGCACTCCCTAATATATGGAACATCATGTGCAAATAGAACACAAAATCAAAGGTTCCAAAATATGATAGAAGACCACGTGCTTCACTTTTATTGGAATCTTTCTTGCCTTCTTTTGATACATACTTGAGGACACTGACAATTGATGGGAACAACTGAATTAGGCTTGAGAGGGTTCTATAGTGAGAACCCCAACGGGTGTCTCCCGCACTTTGAAGTGATTGATCTTGATTCAACCCTGTGCCGGTACTAATTCGTCCACTACTTATGGCTTTTTTACATTCTCTCTATTAGTCTCTCTGATCATGTCTTTTCTTTTGCAAGAAGCTCCAACCACATTAAAGAGAAGAGAAATCATGTAAAAGAAATCTGCAATATCTTCATTCTTCTTTGAAATCGCTACGATAACCAATTGGAGTTGGTGAGAAAAACAATGCACGTAATATGCTGACCTATTCTCTTCCAGAATTTTAGCTTTCAAAACATTGAACTCACCACTCATATTGCTCGCCCCGTCATAGCATTGCCCTCTAACTTGTTTGAAGCTTAATCCAATATCAACAAGCAATTTCTCAAGGGCTGACTTGAGAAACGTTGCCGATGTTTCCTTCACATGTACTACCCCAACTAGTCATTCTAGGATTAACCCAAGCTTATCAACATACCTCAACACAACAGCCATTTGTTCTTTGTCTGACACATTGGAAGCCTCATCAATCAACAAACTGAAAACATCACCACCAATTTCTTCAAGAATAGAATTCAATGTTATCTGTAACAAACAAGATAAAATATATTTTTGGGTGCTCGGAGAGATAAATCATACGAAATAAATAAAGAATAGCGATGCTAGTAAGTAGTAATTTACCTTTGCAAAATAATTTGCAAGTTCCTTTTGAATATCTGGAGACACCCATTTGCAATTTTTAGGAGCATTCTTAAGAACTACATTCCTCACATCCTCATTCTGATTTGCTAATGTTTGTACCAACTCTTGAAAATTCCCCTCATTTTAGGATTCCTCTGATTCATCATTGCCACGGAAAGCTAAATCTTGATGTAACAAGTATCTAACAGATTTGACGAAAGTATTGAACCGAATACGGTTTTGCCTTTTTGTGATGTCAGTTTGCTTGTTGGGGGCAACTTTAATGGACTGATGTTGATTCACCAAGGCATCACACCTTTTAGCAGCTACATTGTGATAGCTATTAACCTCACCCATATGAATATCCAATATGTATTTCTTATTCCAACTAGAGTATGTTATAACAGAGGGGATCAAGAAACTAGGAGGATGACCGAGCTACAGTTCCTCAGCCCTCTCAACAAAACCAAAGCGAGCAAACCCATGAGCGGCTACATTAGCTTCCGTGCACAATGATTAATCCTCACCATGTTCAAGGAACTTATTTTGCACAATTGTCAGTAACAACCGCTCTTGAGGCCTGATATTCAGATGGATTCAAGAACTATTTCTATTTCTAGTCCATCACGTCTCCGGTGGTCTTAGGGTCATGGGGCGCGGTGGATTCCGGCCCTTGTCAGCGGGAGGGCTTCGTTTTTACATCTTTCTTTGAGTTTTGTTACGTTTTGTGCCCTGCTCAAGGAGGCGCTAAATATAGAATATGGTTCTCCCCGTCTAGCTCCCATTCCGGTGGTGCGTCTAGCATCACCGATAGGCTTGTGAAGGTCTCTCTCCGGTGGATCTGCCTTTGGTGGATCTACCCAGATATAGTTATCGTTGTCTTTGCACATGTGTCTTCAGATTAGATCCTTCCGATCTCGCTACTCTTCGTCGGTGGCGGTTGTTGTTCTGGCCCGCTGGTCCTATGTGGGCCTTAGCACAATGACTTTCATACTTTCTACAACAACAAGTTTTGCCCTGCTTCGGCAAGGGAGGGGCGCTGACGGCGCGTTGGTGTTTGTAGTGGTTGGTAGGTGGTCTACGAATCTGGATGTAATTTTTATTATTTCTGGTGTTCGTTGTAAGATGAATATATCGGAAATTTTTCAGGCAAAAAACAGAGAACAATTTTCAGAAAATCACTCTCCCAGTTTACTTGGAATAACTTTTTTTTGAAGGTAAACTAGGGATTTTATTAAAAGTTCACACCCTCTGGAATACAGGCAATATCTGGCAAAACCCCTAGCCACACATGGCGGCCCACCGCGAGAGATGCATCTCCCTTAACTAGCATGTGGGCCTCAAAATTATTGCATCTACTTTCAAAACGAAAATCAACAGAAGAAAAGTTGTTGCTACTAACTTGAATCTCTCTAAGAATAGGAGCATAAGGTGGGAATCCTGTAGATTTGATATTAGCGATAACTTCTGCACTGTCTGAAGCAATGACAAGATCTTGCAGATTCAGGTCCCGGGCTAGGGCTAGTGCTTCGCTGCATGCATGCGCCTCAAGACTTGCCGGGTCCGTCAGACCATCGAAGACCATTGCTGAAGCACCCAAAATATTGCCCAACTTGTCACGACACACCACTCCCGCTGCACCTTTGTCTCCTAGAGTTGACAAGCCACCGTCACAGTTAAACTTTGCAGCCTCGCCCGAAGGAGGCAGCCACACTTTCGTTTTCGGCTGGTTCACTCGACCTTCAGTAGCCAACGGTCGACGCGCGGTAGCTATATCTAGCTCCTCCAAAAACCTGTTGATAAAACACATAGTAGAAAGCGGACTCTAAAATCGTTATCATGAATAGCTCTCCTTCTTGCCCACCAAATTGCCCACATGGTCACTAGGATTCTGGCTAGATCTTTTTGTGAAGTAGTCTCGAAGAGCCAAAACAGCCAGAGCCTCGCATTGTCGTTTTGATTCGATATCACATGCTCGACCAGATCATCGTCCTCCAAGGCCCAAACACACCTTGACATACGGCAGCTTAACAAAGAGTGGCGCCACGTGTCTTCCGCCGCCCCACAAATAGAGCAAGATGCAGAATCTGTCATGTGTCTATCATGTCTAACCGAGCCATTTGGGATTGAAGTGTGTGCTAAACGCCACACAAACACTCTGATTTTTGACGGGATTTTTACCTTCCACAGCTGGGTCCATGAGCGTTTATCAGCTTCAATGTTCGAGTGATCCGGCCGATGATCTAGCTAGTCCTCTCTCTGTGTCTTGATAGCACAAATCATCCGGTACGCTGATCTTACCGAAAAAATACCTCGCTTATCATAATGCCAAGCTCAGAAGTCCTCCTGTTGCCTTGTGCTGAGTGGTATATTGAGAATGACCTCGACATCAGCAGGTATAAAGTGTTCTACTAGAGCTGGCTTATTCCATGATCGGGTGGCAGGGTTGATTAGCTCCGACACCAACACCGGAAGGTTTGCTGATCGTGCACATATAGGCCTAAGCTCAAAATCTCTCGGCAGCCAGTTGTCGGACCAAATGTTAGTAGTAGCTCCTGTGCCGATCCGCTTGATAAGTCCCAGGGACAGAATATCGCGACCCTCCAGGAGAGATCGCCAGACCTGGGAAGGTGTATTTCCCAAAGTGGCATTCAACAGATTGGTATCCGGGAAATACCGAGCCTTCAAAACGCGAGCGCTCAATGAATCCGGTTGCTGCATCATCCTCCATGCCTGACGAGCTAGAAGTGCCAGGTTGAACAGTTCGATATCTCGAAAACCCGGGCCACCCATATACTTGGGTTTTGACATAGTTTTCCATGACACCCAGGCCGTCTTCCTCTCGCCATTTTTGCTTCCCCACTAAAATTTCCGTATCAGACTATTGATGTGCTCGCATATACCTCGAGGTAGCTTGAAGCATGCCATCGAATATGTAGGGATGGCTTGGGCGACAGATTTGATGAGGACCTCCTTCCCGCCTGCTGACAGACACTTCTCCATCCAACCTTGCACACGTTTCCAGATTCTGTCCTTTAAATACTTGAAAGATCCTTCTTTCATTCTTCCCACATGAGAGGGTAAACCCAAATATTTCTCAGTGAGCGCCTCATTGTGTACCTCAAGGATGTTCTTGACCGTTGCTTTGGTCAAGTCCGCTACCCCTTTGCTGAAAAAAACGATGATTTATCTACATTTATTCTCTGGCCCGATGCCTCACAGTAAACTCTGAGAAGACCTTTAACACGTGTAGCAGACGCCTCATTTGCCTCAAAAAAGAGTAGACTATCGTCGGCAAATAGGAGGTGATTAACCAAAGGGGCAGTCGGTGCAACTGCAATACCTTGAACTCCAACTTGTGACTTGAGCAAACAAGACAGTCCCTCCGCTGCAAGAAGAAATAAATATGGCGAGATTGGATCTCCGTGCCTTAGCCCACGAGTCGGCCTGAAACCATCCAGACAACCACCATTAAACAAAACCGAGAAGGTGACCGAAGAGACACACCTCATTACAATCTCCGTAAACCTAGGGCTGAACCCTAGTTTGATCATCACCGCCTTCAGATACGGCCACTCCAAGCGATCATATGCCTTCATCATATCCAGCTTAAGCGCACAAAATCTATTTCCCTTCACCCTTCTTGCTTTCATATAATGCAAACACTCGTAGGCCGTGATAAAATTGTCCGTAATGACACGTCCTGGGACAAAGGCAGACTGCTCTTTGGAGATGATATCGGGGAGAAATAATTTCAGCCGGTTAGCTAAGACCTTTGACGCAATCTTATAGATTACGTTACAGAGACTTATAGGGCGAAATTGTCCTAAAACTTTTGGACTAGAGATCTTGGGAATTAATACGATGAACGTGTTGTTTATCTCCTCCGGGGAATCAGCTCCATCAAGCACTCGGATGATCATCCTAGTAACCTCATCACCACACAAATCCCAGAGTTTTTGGAAAAAATGCGCGGGAAAACCGTCTGGGCCAGGTGCCTTGGTTGGGAACATCTGAAATAGGGCCTCTTTAACCTCCTCCCTGCTATAATCTGCGTTAAGACGAGCATTCATATTTCCATCCATACGAACAAGGATGTGAGATAAAACTTCCACCATACCAATAGTGCCCTCCGACGAATACAAATTTTCATAAAACTCTGTGGCCATACCTGCCAGCTCGCTCGGGTCAGTGCACACCATTCCATCAGTTCGTTCTAGTTGGACGATCCTGTTTTTTGCCCGACGAGCACTTGCTTTCCGCTGAAAAAATTTCGTGTTGCTATCTCCTTCAGCCAGCCACATAATCCGAGAGCGTTGTTTTGCCATGATCTCCTCTCTATACGATAGATCAATCAAGCGATCCATAACCTTTGCCTCTTCCTGTCCAGGGCCCGTCCGCAATGGATCAGCTCTAAGCTCAGCAAGCTGGCGACGCAACTCCCTCATCTCCTGCCGTACGGATCCAAAGGTCCTCTTGCTCCACCTTATCACTGAGGCTGAAACATTGTTCAGCTTATTCGCCAAGTCAGCTAGGTTTGACGCCGGGCCGTTTCCATTCCAAGCTTCGTCTACCGCGTCGCGAAAGCGGTCGTCTGTCTCCCAAGCACACTCGTACCAGAATGGTTTCCTCCCAACCATCCATTGGCTACCCATCTCTATGTCCGTCCTGAGTAGGATCGGACAGTGATCGCTCTTGGCTGCTGTCAGGTGTTCTAGTGTTGCAAAAGGGAAAAGTAAGGACCAGCTCGGCGAGGCCAGCGCTCGGTCTAGCCGGACCCTGCAGTATTGACCACCTGAAACTCGCTTTTCAAAGGTCCAGTCAAGACCCAAATATCCAATATCCGCCAAGCCACAAACATCCACCGCATCTCTGAACCCATCCATTTGTGCACTATCCCGTGTGTTCGGTCCCATCTGTTCCTCCTGGCGAAGTATTTCATTGAAGTCGCCGATGCATAGCCACGGCAGGGTACTCTCCCCCCTCAGCCTCTTCATAGTTTCCCAAGTTTTATACCTCATGCTCCTGTTCGCCTCCCCATAAAAACATGTGAGCCTCCACTACTCCGAACCAGGGCTCGACACCCAGGAGTCAATGTGATACTGCGAAAAGTTTTTTATTACAAGATTAGCATCTGACTTCCAAAAATACAAAGACCTCCACTCCTTCCACTACTAGCTACTGCAAAACTATTTTGAAAACCTAACGCCGCCGCCAAACCCTCCACTCGATTCTTTGCAATCTACGTCTCCACAACACAAAGGACCGACGGCGCACTATCCTCCACTAGAGCTCGAAGCTCGTTAACTGTCGCAGGGTCGCCAATACCGCGACAGTTCCAACATAAGGTCCGCATCAGGCTTGGCGGTCCTCCTCTAGGGAGGCCGCCTTGTCCATAAGCTCCATATCTTCGCCCTCTTCACCCTCCTGTCTCCTATTCTTCCCGATGTGAATCTTCTCCGGCGTAGTGACCACTGTATTGATCGGCGTAGACGATGACGCCCCTTCTATCAGCATAACGGTGTTCGCAACCTTGCCTACCAGAGAGAGTTGTTGCCCTCTAATATTTATTGAACCATCAGCCGCCACTAATCGTTTCCGAGCTCCCTTCTCTCCTTCCTCCCCCATATTCTCCCTTCTCGCCTGCACCTCCATCTGCTGCGGCCCGTGCGTATACATTCCTCCCACATCTCCCCTTCCCCGACCCCCTGGAGGGCCTCTACCACCTCGTCCCCTTGCTCCTCTTCCACCATCGCCTCCGCGGCCTCTCCCATTGTCTCCTCTTCCTGCACCTCCGTATGGTTGAGCCGCTGGCATCTCCGGCTCCCACAACAGCCACTCACCCCACTCGAACGACTCGGGATCATGTACACCGTCGCCACACTCATCAGCCAAGTGACCCATTCGGCCACAGGCAAAGCAGAAATCTGGAAGCTTTTCATAGTACACACTGAACTTTTTGTGTTCCTTTAGGGTGATTGGAACAAACCTGACCAAAGGCTCATTAACATCAACAAAAACTCTGGCTCGTAGCGTGCTTGACGGATTTATTCTTCCCTCATTCACGACAATAGTAAACGGAGGATCTCCCACCTTTGCAGCTACCTTCTCCGCCAACTCCCTTCTTCTAGTAAGGCCATCAGGCAGACCCTTCACACGAGCCCACAACGGTACCTTGTTTAGTTTATAGCCCTTGACATCTGAAAATCCGTCATACTCCTGGATCACCACAGGCGCCCGTCGGAACAGCCACGACCCTCCCTCCATGATCTTCCTCCAATCTCCCAAGCAGTGGCACTGAATAAGGAACAAATTGGGCCCCTTGATATTGAAAGTCACGCCCTGCGCCGCGGACCATGCATTACGCATCTGCGTCAAGAGCGCCGCATGACTGAACGGCTTAGTCGTATGAACCCGGAACAAGGCTAACCAGCGAACATCTTTGATCAAATCTTCCACCTCCTCTGAGAAATCCAGATCCTCCTCTTCCTTCCCATGCAACTTCATCCCGGCGAACTGATCCTCAAGATCAGGCCCCGGCCCAAAGTACGAACCATGCTCATCCTCCCCTCCACCAGATGCACTCCTCCTTGCCTGCGAGCTGTGACTCCCCCCATCTGCCATCGAGTTGTTTTGGCTTCCATCTTCCCTGACCCCATCATGATCTCCAGATCCGGTCGCCCCCTCAAGCCCTAACCCTACTTCCGCCTCCGTCTCTTCCCCCTGCCCCCCTGTCATCTGACGCGTTGGATCCGCCATGCAAGCGTGCGTGCGCTGCGAGAAGTGGTAGATCTCACCGGCGACCGGAGGGAACCGGCGATCGGCGAGAGTTTACATGGACTCTGGCGAGGATCGCCAGAGGAGCGGTGGAACCCTATAAACTAGGGGAAAACCTAGAAACGTTTACTTGGAATAACTGGACTGGTGCTATGTGCTCTCCCACTTTAGAAGACCGCCGGAAACATGCCATAAGCCCATAAGGTTGGAGCGGGACGTTGTAGTTCATCGTCATTATGTAACGTGATATCTACATACATCAGAATATGGCTAAACGCAGGACGAAACATACTCAAAATCGAAGTGCATCCATAGCGTGGTATGGATGCGACACCCCGTGCGTCCAACGTACGCGCCACCTCTCCCTACAAAACCCAGAACCCAAAAACCCCACGCCTCGACCCGCACCACCAGCACCAAGAAACCGCGAGACCCACGCCCGTGGCAGGCAGGCAGCCATGGAGCCGGAGGTCGCGGAGGCCGCCCGTGGCGAGGCTGCATTCTCAATACGCGCGCTCCACCACATCGCCCTCGCGGCCGGCGCTAGCGCCAGCAGCAAAAACATTGCCGTGTCCCCGGTCTCCATCCACGCCGCGGTGATGCTCCTTGGTACGGCTGCCCGCGGCGCCACGCTCGACGAGATCGTCGCCTTCCTCGGCCCCGCCGGCGGCCGCGCCCACGCACTGCTCGCGTCGGATGTCGCCCTACGCGTGCTCGCCCACAGCGCCGGCGATCACGGCGGGCCGAAGGTGCGGTTCGCCAACAGTGTCTGGGTCGACGCCGCGTCAGCACGCCTCAAGGCCGACTACGCCGGCGTTGTCGCCGACCAGTTCCGCGCCCAAGCGTACGCAGCGTCCTTCACAACAAAGGTAAATTATCTTCTGTCTTCTCTCCCATGCCTATGAGCTCGCCTGAGTTCATTGATAAACTTTGTTTTTCCAGCCGGAGGAAGCGAGGCGGGACATCAACCGGTGGGTCCAGGCTGCGACGGCAGGGCGGATCAAGGGCTTCCTGCCACAGGGCTCCGTCGGCGCCGGCACGCGGGTCATCCTCGCGAACGCGCTCTACTTCAAGGGCGTCTGGGAGAGCAAGTTCGACGCCCGGCTCACGCAGCAACACAGATTCTACCTGCTCAACGGCGGCCATGTCCGCGTGCCGTTCATGTCGAGTGGCGAGAGCCAGCACATCGCCTGCTGCCCCGAGTGGAAGGTCCTGAAACTTCATTACGCGCCCGGCCGCCGCGGTGTCGAGCACCTGCGGCGGCACTTCGCCATGTACGTCTACCTCCCGAACGAGCTCCACGGCCTGCCGAGCATGGTGCGGAAGCTGGCCTCCAGCCCGGAGCTGCTCGAGGCGGGCTCCATGGACCTGAGAGACATGGTCCCCGTGCGCGACTTCCGGCTGCCAAAGTTCACCGTGTCGTACAAGACGGAGGCGACGGGGCTGCTGCAGGGCCTCGGGCTGCGCCTGCCGTTCGACGACGACGCCGCCGACTTCTCGGAGATGCTGGAGGACTCCAAGGGGTCCCTCGTCGTGTCCAACGTCTACCACCAGTCCCTGGTGGAGGTGAACGAGGAAGGGACCGAAGCGGCCGCGACGACCGCGGTAACCAGTATGACTTTTACCTGTCCCGCGGTGATGAGCAGGCCGGTCAAATACGTGGACTTCGTCGCCGACCACCCTTTCATGTTCTTGACCAAGGAGGAGCTCACCGGCGTCGTGGTGTTCGCCGGTCTAGTTCTGGATCCTTCGTCGTGATTCCGATGCTGGCTCGTATTAGCCCGCGTGTCTTTGCCTTGTAACCGCGGTGACTTGCACTATATATATGTACTTATGGTGCCCTGACTATGGTAACTAAGTACATTATCTTATCTTGATTATTTTTTTGAGTAAAAAGTTTGATTTGGTGAAATTTGTTTTGAGCGGAACTTGTCCTTGTTGAAAATAATTTGGAAAACGTTTTAAATAAGTCGGAAGATTTCTTGTCTTTTATCAAACCTGCGCGTCCGGCGCCGTCCGATCCCACACGATCGTGTGGCACCACCGCGCTGCATGTTACAATCAGAGCATGTTACAATCCCACGAAGAACAGTGAGGCTTCACCAGTCCTACATGAGATAGTGACATGCTCTGATGCGTACTGCAAGGTGGAGATGCAGGGACGCCAACACGCTGCCGTGCTGCGGTGCATGCGCAAGGCAGAGCTGCGGATGCAGCCGTGCTACGAGCTACGAGCAGCACTCTATCGAGCCGGCGATTCTGCAATGACGTACGAAGAAGCACGATGGCGAAATGCTGCAAGGTCAATGGTGGGTACGGCACGGGAAGCAACGGTGCTGCAACGAGGGGAGTTGCATCGGTAGTCGGCCATGAGCCGCTGCAGCAACGCCAGCGAGGTGATGTTGCAAGCCGATGCTGTGATGGCGCCGCCATGCTCCAGTGGCATCTCGGCTACGACGACGGCTCAACTTCGGCGACATTTTGCTACATGGCTCAGGCTGCTCCGGGCTCCTACGATGCTGCAAGCCAGTGCTGCAGCGGAGCCGCCGTGCTGGGAGTCTGCCGGTGCTACGATGGCGCCGCCCTGCTGCGAGTCCACATCGTACTGGTCGTGGTGGGCCGCCGTGCTGCGAGTTGTTCTGTGCTATGGTCGTGGTGGCGTAGAGAAGACAGCGGAAGGAGACCATACTGCGTTGACTTTCATCGATGGTAAAGACGCCCACATCATACGGTCCAGGAGGTGGATGTTGTTCGATTTTTCTACATCCTGGTGGCGCCGTGATTTTGCTAGGTAACTACACATAACACATGTGATGGTATAAATACTAGAAGACCATCTTCCTCAATGATGATGGTGGTCGAGTCAAGGTTGCTAATGTTGAGAGTAGTGTCGCTGACGCCGCCGTCTTCTTCGAAGCATGCTATCGCAGCATCATCGAAGCAGCCGGGCCGCCATTGCCAGACCACTGCGGCCATCGTATCATCATCGGAGCAGCCATGCTTGTCATTGCAACACGACCGTGGTCGTGAAACACGTCGCCACAGCATCGTCGAAGATGTATGGCGTAGCATCGTCGTGGTTGTTGAAGTACGACGTCTTGGTCGTCGAACCATGTTGTCACAACATCACCATGGCCGTCGAAGCACAACACCGGCGTTAGAAGCATGTTGTTGCGCCATCCTCGTGGTCGTCGAAGCACATCTCGTAGCATCACCGCGGCCGTCGAAGTATGCCATTGAAGCATTGTCGCGGCCGTCGAAGCACACCACGGCTGTTCAAAGCATGTCATCATGCCAACGCCGTGGCCGTCGCAGCTTCATCGAAGCAGCCAGGATGACGTCGCGGCGGTCATTGCAGCACACCTCGTAGCATCACCATGGCTGTCGAAGCATGTCGTTGATGCATTGTTGTGGCCACCGAAGCATACCATGGGTGTTCGAGCATGTTGTCGTGCCCACGTCACGCCCGTCGCAGCATTGTCGAAGCAGTTGGGATGTTGTCACAGCATCGCCGCGGCTATCAAAGTACACCATAGGCGCTCGAAGCATGTGGTTGTGTCATCACCACGGCCATCGTAACATGCCTCGAAGCATCACCGTGGTAGTTGCAGTAGTTAGGATGTCACAGAGACCATCGTTCGGCGCTGCAGCACTGTCCGTGGCCTTCGGTGGTGTGACAAAGCATCACCGGGCGTGGTGGTGCAGCAACGCAAGCTGCAATGGAGCAGCGCCGCGGGTCGACGGTGTTGCGACGGTGCATCACCGGGTGGCACGGTGCAGCGACACGAGCTGCAATGGAGCAATGTCGGGGCCGTCGGTGCGACGACGAAGCATCACAGGGGCGTGTGGTGCTGTGATGGAGCTCCATGGCGTGTCGCCGAGGGAGGCGCGCTGGTGTGGAGCTGTAATGAGGCATTGCTGGGCTGCACTGTCAGCTCTGACGAGTAAGGGCCGCACTTCACTGCCCGCTAGGGCTATTAGATGCGACAGCTGCTAGTAGTTGCGAACGGGGAGAGCTACGGTCGAGGGATCCTGCGAGGCGTGTGTGAAACAATCCAGCGAATGTGAAGCCTCGCATCGGACGGTGTACAAGGCGACTTAGAACGTCGGGATACACACACACACACTCCCCTGCTGCCTACTGGCTCGCTTCCACTCACTGTCTTCGTCTCTTGTCCACATCTCTCCTCTCCTCCTTGCCACCCAAGCTGAGCAGGAGGAAGATCAATCGAAGAATGAGCTTTTTCAACAGATGGTCCACGTGCATGCACATGTGTATACATACGTTATTTTCTTCGAAAAGGAGGATCACCCTGGCCTAGGTGTATACGTACGTAGCCGCCATCACTAGTTAGCTATTGATTAGGGTGTTGCGTGGCTACCTTGACAATTAGGAAAAGGTTGGAGAAGGCGGATGTGCCCTGCAGGAACCACACCACGAAGTCTAGGATGACGCTACGCTAGAATCCACCGCAGGCCAGCTTGGGGAAGATCCGCAGAACTCAATGTCATTGACAAACAGGACCCTGACAAAGGCGGAGGCGGAGGCTACCGGCAAGGAAAGAAGAGGCACGGTCTACACATGAACACATCATGTATGCATGGATGCATGTGAGACATACATACGAGAGCAGTTTTTTGTAGGACAAGCTACACGGTACCCTTTATCATAGCCGTTCAATCTGGGCTCTAGTGTATTTGGATGTGTGCCTATATCTGAAAATCAGCAGGTGCATGTGGACGAGCTGTCTCGTATGTCCATGATTCGTCAGAGCTTGCCGGTAATTGATAGAGGAGGAGCAGTGAGCTCCTTGCTCACTTTCTCACCCTTAAATGACAGCTTTTTTTCACTCACGCACGTCACCTCTCTCTCTTCTCATTTCTCTCACACAAACACCTCTGCTCCTTTATCTCTCACGTCATATCTCTCTCATGAGAATCTATCTCTCAAGAAAACATGCTCTTTCTCTCTGCTCTCTCTCATAGCACCTCTCTCCTCTGTCACGTCACCTCTTTCTCAGAAAAAATTACGCTCCCAAATCACCGCTCTCACTAAAAAATGTTTTCTGTGTACTCTCTTTCTCAGAAAAACACACACTCTCTCATAGCACCTCTCTCCTCTCACGTCACCTCTTTCACAGAAAACACGCTGTCTCACATCCCCTCTTTCACTGACACACAATGAAAAGATATGTGGGTTATATAATAAAAAGATGTGTGGGTTCTCTCTCTCCTCCCATTTCTTCACCTATGTTTCAGCGTAGAAAACCAACCCACGTGACTACAGTTGCTAGAACAGTTGCACCTGACATCCAACCCTGGTCAAATCTGGCTAATGACACTGGCGCATGCAGAAGGGGCCACATGGCGCACAAATCACAACGCAGAAATGGACGCCCAGGATAAAGGGTACCATAGAGCTCCAGCTACACTGCAACTTTCTGCATACATATAGCCTAGCTAGGTTCGAGAAAGAAACAAGCATGTAAGGAACAAAAATGTTGATGTTGTACGTACCTTGTCACCCAAAGCCAGAAGGACGACGATGTTTCTCGAGTTGCAGGTCCGCCCAAGTTGGTGTCTGAGTTGATTGATGATTCAAATTCTCAATTGAATAGGGAGTTAGTTGAGGAAAATTTTATACCCATTTATGCAGGAGCGATATTACAAATACTAATTTTGTTGAGAAACATTGATGGTTACTGGTCATGGAACTTTGAAAAAACTGGAGTATTTAATGTTTGACCAACATATCAGATGAAAGAGGATACAAAAAGTGACAATGCAGAAAACCGGTAGATCCCTGAATAGGGTTGCTCATGGGGTGCAGGAGCACGCATAGAGAAGCATATTAAGATGCTCACAAAACAAGGTCCTCGTGGTGAGGTAATGCTCTATAGCCTACATGTCATAACTTGTTTTTTTTTTATAATTACATGTCATAACATTGATTTGCCTCGTATGAGGGAAACCATATGTTGGATGCCAAGTTGGAAGCCCCCACCTCCCCTTATTTAGGTGGATGAGGGCTAGAGTTACATGAGCCCAAGTCAGTTTGCATGGCTTGTCGTCCAAGTTGATATACTACTACACGTCTCGGCGAGGGACCTTGGTCATTGTGGGGCCCTGAGGTCGGCCTAGTGTTGGGCTTCCCTGTAGGAAGGCCAACCCAGGTGTGGTACACCGTCACTAGCCCCCGAGCATGTATGGAGTTGGAGTCCTTCTTCCTTCGGGAATAAGAACCTAGACGGGCTCCTGTTGTTTGAAAAAAAACATGGCATGTCTTCATAGGTCGGCTTCAGTGATCTTCGGGCTCGCCGAGCGTATGACCTCCTTTAATAGGTTGAAGGAGACATGATCCACCAAGCTCATCGCCCCGAGGAGGAAGTCGAGGACAAAGTGTCCGACCTCCCTATCTTTGTATTCATTGGAGACATTCCGGTTCATAGAAACCGGCTTCAAAAACGGTGATTCGGCCGAAGCGCAAAGTGTTGTGATTTTTCTTCTTTTATAGATACATTGGGGGCACGATAGTGCACCTGGTGGGCATAGGGCCTGGACCTCCAGCCAACTCATGGGGTCGAGTGAAGGGTCTTGGTTAACTTTTGAAGGGCAAACACGTGTCGGCTCGACTGCGAAGGCAGTAAACGATGTGATCTGACGGGCTTGAATGCCTGAAGGGGCTGTTTATGGAGGAGTTATCAAGGAGATTATAATCTGTATGAATACATTTATCTCTTGTAATTTCGCTCATGAGTTTAGCAACTCGAAATTTAAAGCTCACAATTTAGCTAGGCATTATTTAGCTTTAGGTCGGGGTCGTCATATATGGTTGGGACCTCATTATCCCATTGTTACGAAAAAGGATTCCCCCGCTTTATATTATAATTTATAAAGCAACATTATCCCATTGTTATCCCTGTAAACATACCAATTTTCAATAACAATAAATCCTAGCAGATTGATCTAGAAAAATCAGTCCCGCTGAGTTTATTTATTTTATGTTCTGGTTTGTAATTGCCACCAGATACATATACGACACAAAGATTCAGAACGTACTCCCTCCGCTCCGATTTACTCGTCGTGGTTCTGATTCAGAAAGTACTCCATCAGTAACTTCTTTAGATTCCCTTCTCGACCTAGGTTTGGTTACATGATCTTGAGACTATCCACGAACCTTGTCCCTTCAGCCAGCGCGCTGAAGTTCCCCTTGACATACTCAACATGGTCGATGGCCTTGTACGTCGCCTCGCCTAGCTCCGGGAGCGGCTTCACCATTCCGGCAACACAAGCATTCTGAAACATCACCACAGTGGCCCGCCCTTTCTCGACGTCCGGCAGCACCCTGTGCTCGGCGCTCTTGTACGTGCCATTGGTGAGGATCTGGAGAATGTCGCCGACGTTGATGACGAAGGCGCCTGGCAGCGGGTTCAGCGGGTACCACCTGCCGTTTTTCCTCACCTGCAGGCCGGGGGTGTCATCCACGTGCAGCAGCAGCGTCAGGCCGAGGCCGTCATGGTGCGGCGTGATACCGATCACCTTGTCCGGGTGGCGGCACGGAGGGTAGTAGTGGAAGGCAACACTCTGCGTCTTGCCCTGGAAGGTTCCCATGAGGGCCTCCTGCTCAACGCCGAGGTCACTCGCCATGAACACCGTAAGGCGGCTTGTGAGATTTGACATCTCCACTGAGTACTTGTCAAGTGCATCCCTGAATGATATGTGTACACGTAATGTATATGTAAGCCCGCGAATGAGACGAAGCAAACGGAGCAATGCATCATGTAATTAATTTAAGCAAGAGATAATGAGAATTAGGACCTAAATGTCGACGGATTGGCAGGCCAAAACTGAATGTTCCTTTGCTCGTGTTGCTGCGTCACGAGGATTAGGCTCTCTGCCCAGTCCAACTTTTCAGACGACGCTCTGTTGTAGTGGTGTCCAAACCCTTCGAAGCCATTGGCTTGGATGGCCACTGCCTTCTTCTTCTCCAGCGGCAAGCCAAAGAACTGCAGAGTGTTATCTTTCATATCTTGTACAACTGTTTCATCAACTCCGTGGTTTGTTAACTGCCAATACAGAGGATGTAAATTTGATAGTTGGACTTGGATAGTCTGGTAGATAGATCAACAAATTAAAGTGTAGCCACTCCACATGGTGTCTGGCCATGGTTCTCATTTCAGTGAAAATTCAGCTGAACTTGGAAAAATAATAGTCATTTTAGCAGGATAGTAGATATACAAAAATATTTGAATTTTTTGTCAACATATTTCTCTATCACAGAACTTGGTGCTGAATAAAGAATACCCAAACTTACGTCAAGTTTCCTAGAATTCTGGTTGGATTTCAGTCCAACAATTCTTTTTGAATGTTTTCAGTGATTTCAGTAAAACAGTTGGTATGCTACAAGTATTACTTTTTGTCGAATTCTACCTCTCGCATTTATTTTTGAGAAAAGCATGTTTTTGTCCCTCAGTTTCCCCAAAAGTATAGACTTTGTCCCTCAAGATTTCTTGGTATATATATTTGGACCTTCAAGTCTCAAAACCGGATAAATTTGGTCCAGACCAGATTTTAAGCACGTTGACCGGGGTTTGACCAGGTTTGATTGATGAACAGTAAATTTAAAAAAATAGCAAACAAATTTAGAAAATCTGCAATTTTGTGGCAACCGACATGCTTTGGTGCGCTTCGTGCGTGTAAATTTTTGTGGTCAAATAACATCCAAGGAGCTCGAGCCAAGAAAAGCAATTTTGAGGTTTTTCTGTGAGCCAAAATTAGGTTTTTTATGCCACGAGTCCCTCAAATGTCGAAACACCACACAAATTTTCACACACCAAAGCATCTTGGTTGCTACAAAATTCCATAGTTTTTTTTTGCTTTGTTCTTTTTTTTTAATTTACTGTTCATCCGTCAAACATGGTCAACGTGCTTAAAATTTGGTTTTGGACCAGACTTATCTGGTCTTGAGACTTGAAAGACCAAATATGTATACCAAAAAATCTTAAAGGATCCGGTCTTGAGACTTGAAAGACCAAATGTATACCAAAAAATCTTAAAGGATCAAGTCTATACCTTTTGGAAACTTGAGGGACCATTAACATATGTTTCTCTTTATTTTCTGAAGTTTTAAGAAAGAAAGAAAAATGGGCCAGGCTGAGGACGGAGGGGTGTGACGGGCCGTGTACGTCTACACATACGTGCCACATACAGAGGTGGGTATACCTTATTGTCAAATGACCATACTATTCTACTGTGTTAAAAAAAATGACCATATTATTCTTATACGGTTTGTGAGGTGGGGTGTACCAAAGCATTGGATGTTTTGGTCATTTCAATAAGACAGTAGGTATGCCAAAAACATTTCTTTTTGTAAAAAAGGAAAAAAAATGAAAACTTTCATCGAGTTTCCTAAATTTTTAGCTAGATTTCAGCCCAACTAAAGCGAAAGTTTGTACCATGCATCTGGCCGAGCTGAGGATCACTAGAAATTACAGGAATTAATATTTCCTAACCAGCAAGATCTCGCACTACTATTTGTAGTATACGAATATGAAAAGCACGAGTGAATGGCCTCTCTCAAAACGACGGTAGATATACTCCATTGCGAGCAAAGATAAGAACCTGGAAGAAGCCCCAGTCTCGACACGCAGAGCCAAGCTTGGCAATCTCGGCTTCCGACAACTCCGGGTGAAGCAGCCTCGCCATGTCTACAACCGGTAGCTCATAGCTCTCGTCGCTGCCGACGACGACCCCGTCCCTGACCTCATCTGGCCGGGCATACCTGTCGGGGATCACAGTGGAGTCCGCGAACGTGGCCGACGCGGCGTCCGTGATCTCGGCCCTGCTGATCACCTTGTCGCCGATACGCTCCATGGATCCTGCGACTCTCCCCTCCGTGGGCGTCCTCCTCCCCAATGCTCACAGAATTGCCAGGTTTCTGTGGTTCTATGTTGGCTAGGTGCTAGGTCGCGTTCCGCGCCCAGATGAGAATCCACTGAAGTAGAGTGCTCAACTACCTATCTAGAGGTTTCCACAGTGTTAGTTGTTGGCTTCCATGATTGATGATTCAGCTTCACTCCGACTCAACCCGACGACAAGTCATCGCGGCTTTTGTTCGTATCCTGATGGGGCGATGATACAACAATAGCCAAAACATGCACGGAACCTTCTTTTTTCGTGGTAGCTATTGGTCAGTCAAATCTGTTACCGTTCATTTGTGTTTTTTTGTGATTTGCAATTGTGGATAGAAGTATGTATTTGACTGACACTTGCTTGTTGTGTTTTCAGTCGATTTTACAGCCCGGTTATTTTCTGTAGCTGGGCTGTTTCATGGCCTGCTGCTACCGGTTCCTTTTTTCTGAGGGGTGCTCCTAAATGCCCCACACCGGCACCCCCTATTTTCTTGTTTTTTTTTTGTTACTCTTCCGTTTTTGTTTTTTCTTCTTTCAAAAATTCGGGATTTTGAAAAAAAAATGAAAATTCAGAAAACAAGAAATGGGAATTTTGAAACGTTCATGAAGCCAAAAAATGTCTTTGAATTGGAATAATGTTTGTGATTTCAAGAAATGTTTGTGATTTCAAAAAATGTTCATGAATTTGTATATTGATGAAATGTTTTAATCAGATGAAGAAATTTTGAATTTGATGAACATTTTCTGAACTTGATAAATAAAGTCTCCCTTCCAAGAACCTTTTTGGAAATCGGATGAAGCTTTTAGAAAATGGATTAACAGTTTTTTAATCTGGTGAACTTTTTAAACAATTCTGGTGAACAAATTTGGAATACGATGGACATTTTATGGATTAGATGAACATTTTTCATTTTTTTTAACTTGATGGACAAATTCTCAATTCACGAACACTTCTCTGAAATTGGGTGAACTTTTTGAATTCATTGAATTTTTTAACACAATGAAAATAATAAAACTTATGGTGAAGAAATTTTGATTTCAAAACTTATTCAATTTGATGAAAAATTCAAACATATGGTGAAGAAATTTTTAATGTGATGAAATCTTTTGGAATTTCATGAACATTTTTTGAATTAGATGAATGTTTCTTTAAATCAGTGTAAAAATGTTCACGATTTTAATAAAATCACGAAAACGAGAAAAAAGAAAAAAGAAATAAGAAGTAAAGGAAATGAATAAGAAGAAAAATCGAAAAAGAAAAGAAACTAAGACGAAAAAAGAATTGAAAAGGAAAAAAAATAAAAAGGAGAAAAACAGAAGAAGAAAAGAAAACCGGCTTGCCAAGGTGCTAGAACCTTCGCAAAACCGGACATGATCTACCTGCGTCGGTCCACTTATACGCAGAAGGGTGTGGGGGGTTACGCAGGTCGTTGCTTCGCGGTGACCTGCACGCCGAATACGAGCGGCCCTCCTAATTAGCGCCTAAGGACTATTTTTCGGAACTGGAGCTCACGTGAACAACACCTGGGCCAGATAGTTAGGATAGTAACTCAACTGCGCTCGTCCACTCCACCTCATTCCCTACTTTCCCTTAGAAAAAAAAATCTCTATCGCTTCTAACTGTCCAAGAAAAAAACCATTAGCTGTTCATTCTGGGGAAAACATATACACTTTTTTCTTGGAAATTCATGAACAGCCAGTTTTGAGGGGAAATTTTGGAAATTTTGAAGAAAAAAAATTGATGAATTTGATTTAAGTTCCTAGTTTAATAAATTTCATGAATTATAGAAAAAGTTCATGATTTTATCAAGAATTTGAGTAAAATTTACGAATTAAGAAACCATAGTTTTTTGGAAAAATAGTTCGCAAATTTGTCAATTTTCATGGATTTTGTAAGAGTGTTCATCAATTTTGAAAAAAGGTCACGAATTTGAAAAGAGGACATCACTTTTGACAAAAAAGTTAATGAATTTAAAAAATGGCTATCAATTATGAAAACAGGTTAATCCATTTTTAAAAAAACTGTCAATTTTAAAAAAAGTTTATCAATTTTGAAAAATAAGTTCACGAAATGAATGTTTTTATAAATTATTAAAAAGTTCATGAATTGCAAAAAAAATCATCGATTTTCTATAACATGTGCATGGGTTTGATAAAAGTCGATGCATTCTTTTTTTAAAGGTGCAAAAAAAATGAAAAAACTTCACTGGTGTTGAAAAAGTTCATGAACTTTGAAAATAGTTAACAAGAGAGTTAGCAAAAAAACTGAGAAAAAGTTGCTGGTTTGAAAAAAGTTGACAAATGCATTTGAAAAATTCCTCACATTTGAAAAAATCAGAAGAAGAAAAAAAGAAGAAGGGAAAAAGTAAAGAAAATGAAAAAATAAACTAAAATAAAAAACCTACTAAAAACCTGCCAAAATACCAAATGAAAAATACACAAATTGGAATAAACCAGCTTATTGATGTGTTGATGGTATGCTATTATGTACAAACATTCTCTCTTCTACTATTCGTCATGAACTGCTTGGTTTTGGTTTTATCTGTCCTTCCCTTTCTCTGCTTTTAAAAGCATGAGGAATTGCTAACTCAAAAGTTTTATGTCTAAGCAGGACAAAATAATATATGACACGTCAATTTTAATGTGTGGCCAGAGTTTAGTTTAGACTCAACATGGCATATTTAGTCATAGATATCAAATGTGAACTTATTGAACTTGGTTTTAGTAGGTGATCAACTTACCGACCCATTTCTCAATGTTGGGCAATGCCATATAACCAGGTAGGTCTACTCAACTTGCGGTATTATACTTTATTTTCTATTTTTATTTTCTCTAAATATTATTTACTATTTCATGCCTTCCTCATTGTTGTGGCGATAATTTGATCAAATTGTAGGTATACTTCGGTTGTAGAGGGAGTGAAACCGGTTACTGGATACATCTTTTACGTGAACATTTTATCAGCACCTATTCTTTGAAAGGTGAAGTTACAATACACTCGTATCTCAAAGGCTTTGTACAAAATTGATAGATTATGTGCACTGTGAATGTTTTTAATATGGTCTTTATTTATTCCATAGAATTACAACATTCTCTTGGCTAGAGAGTGCTTGGTGCATTTAGAAAGCAGACGATGCGTAATATCATGAAATAGTCGGCCACTACCATTCCAAAAACCATACAATTATGCCTTAGGCAAATGGCGGGGGAACTTGTCATGAAGCTATAATATTCCTAAACTTTTGTTGAGGGGTTTTCTGTCTCACTTCTTATTGTTTAATGCAAAATTTTAATGAACAAACTTGTCAATACATTAAATAATTGAAACTCCTTGTTCACAGAGAAGAAGAGATGATGATCGAACCTTTAGAGATGGCATCTTGACCATGATGAGATGTCAACGGCCAGAAGGTGCTCATCGGTACCACCCGATTAGAGGGATGGCCTGACTAGGGCATCAATGCCCCGCCTCACTACTGACAGCTGTGGACTATAGTCAGGTGCAAATTAGGCTTCTGAATTGGATTGCACATGTAGGAGAAAGAAGGGAAGAATGGGTGAACGAAGATATGGCAACAACAATGTCTTCTTTATGGTTGTGTGCATCAGGCGATGAAGATGCTGGGGGGTTATCTCCTTTTTGAAAAAAAAACAATGCCCTTTTTCATGTAGCAAGGAAGAAAGGGTTGCATTTGCAGTGCTTGAAAGAACAGAAAAATGTCAGATGGATTATTTCCATATGCCTTGGTTTGGCTCCTAGTACTAACATACTTTGGAAGCTACAAGAAAACTAATTTATACAGGGGCAATGTGTCCGTTATAAGGGCAGGTCACGGATACACCTTGGAAGGTTGGTGACCGCATTAGCTATCTATCCAATAAATTTGGATTAACATCTTTTAGGGAAAAAATCACAATATTAAGGTGCTTCAATTTATGTTATTTGTATAGAATAAATATGTAAAATATATATCCATCCATGCCTTACCTTGGCAGAACCTCAAATTTTAAGGTACCTCCCACTCAGTTGTCAATAACATAAATCATATTCTGCATCTGACTTAGTAAACTGGTAAATGTATCCATCTGTAACGTAGTTCAAGGGGGTGTTTGGTTGGGATTAACTTTGGTTTATAAGCCAAAAGGATGTGTTCATTGGTCTATTGCCTTAGGCTTTTGGTTTGTATAAGCCAAAGTTAAGCTCAACCAAACACCCCTACATATGCAAAACACAAAGCAAAATTGCCATATTAGGACTGGAACGTGTCCAACACAAACGCTTAATTTTATTGACAGGAAAGTAGGATCCATCTTGCAAAAGCTTGCGAATAAAATGTATACTACACACTAAACCAAGAAAAAGCATGAAGAACCAAAACAACACAGCATACAGATGCACATCTTGAATTATAGAGGAAACATCACCAAGCATATTAACCAGATCTATTATCCACATGAAGAGATGAACTAGAAGCGCAAATTGCGGAAGGACAACACCTACTCTTTGACTTTCACCTAGGGCACTACCTTAGCACCACGCTAGCAAAGCGATCAAGTTGTGCCCCTCAACCTCTACCTTCTGCTCCAACGCTCGTTGATAGTAGGCGCCGCACCGCGGTTGTTCTTGATTGGTGCGGAGTTGGAAGCAAATGATTGAGGTGACACCGCCATCATGGATGTGCAGACTGCAGAACTCCACCCTAACTACCACTCGTGTACGCTATGGGGCTCATACCGACTCATCTCCAACCCCGTGACGATGGAGATCCACTATGCTTAGTATTAGGATTAGGGCTCACCGAATTTTGAAATGAAAACATTCATCGTTAAGGTTCCGTGTATGTTCCTTTTTTTTCTTATATGTTAAATGGTTGTGTTGGGTCATAATGAGTCGGAGTTCTTTTAATAAGCTAAATAGGCCAATGCCGTGCGTTGCAACTGGAACACATGTATATATGTGTGTGATACATTCAGGAGATGTTATAAAGAGTCAACTCAAGCAAAACTTTGTCCGTGCCTTGTAGGGATGACAGTTTTGCCCATGGGTATGGATACATGTGGTTACCCTACCTGAAAAGAACGGGCATGGGCAAAACTTGGCAAGATTTTATACCCATGGGTAATGGTTATCCATACCCGCAAAAATATGGATAGGGCATGGGTATGAAATTACGCCCATGGGTAACCCAATGGATAGCAAGAAAACTTAATAAATAAAAATAACGCATATGACATGTGAGGTCAACATCCAACTCCTATGGCCCAATGCTCAATCTCTTATTCCCTAAACCAGCCATAGCTCAGAGGCCCGCAACTACCAGCTCGCCACTCCTCCTACGTCCTATGTTACTCCTCGAAATGATGTAATCTCCACTCATCACCAACGAATTCTTGTCCAAGAGTCTCGGACCAACGATCCCTGGTTCCCACCACCGCCTCCCACTGTGTCGGGCTACCACAAACCGCTTACTGTACTCCCTTGCCGCCTCTAGTAGACCTCCCACCGGAGGAGACCGCGTTGGTGTTCTTTAATTTTAGAATCATTTCTCTACTTTTTCAAAAAGTAAATACTATATATTGTACCCACTGGATATTATGGGTGTCAATTTTGTGGCAGTGAGTATTGAAATGGGTGGGTATAGAATGTTTCCATGGTTATGTGTTTGGTCGGAAGAGGGTTGTACCCATACATATCCTACCCATTTCCATCCCTAGTGCCTTAAAACGGGAGGAAAAAAGTTATACTCACGCTATTAAAAGAACACATATGCAAGGATGAGAATCAATCTGTGCGGATGTGGTAGATATAGAAGAACTTCGGAAAATTCTTGAGCGCAAACATCGGCCTATCTTCGTGTGGTTTTGCCAGGCAACCGGTATGAGCTTACACAGAAGTTTCAGTAATTCAGTTCACACACGTGTTGCTTAGCGTCGGGCGAGCAGTTGGGAAGCCGTGGAGTGAGTGGGCGCTGCATGCGGATCATGGCAGCTTGTTCGGTCGTGTGCTACCAAGGTCATAGGCTGTTGAGTTTGCGTGTGCATGCAAATTTCTTAGTGCTGGTTGGTTGTAGCTAGCTAGCTTGGTGCATGTAGACAGAAGTAGTTAGTGCTATTTGTAGAAGTTGTTAGAGCATCTCCAGCCGCGCCCCCAACAGGACTTCCCCAGGCGAATTTTTAGCTCTGGCGTGGGGCCGCTCTGTCGGCGACTAGAAGACTTTTTCCGGCCGTTTCCTCCCGCTCCCCCCTCCCTCTTCTCCATTCCTCCCGCCAAACCCCGCGTCCACCCCTGCCGTTCCGCCCGCCATGTCGTCGAAGAAGTACGTGATGCCACGCGCCGCGACGGATCCCGCCGCCGCCGCCCCGCCGAAGCAAAGGAAGCCTAGGGCTCCGCTGTCCAAGCCTCCCGGCATGACCAACGCCGAGTGGAAGGCGGATGTGGAGCGCAGGGAAGCCGTCACCGCTGACAAGCGCAACAGGGCCATGAAGGCCAGGGAGCGCGCGACGGCCGAACAAGCGGAGGCGGCGCGCGCGGCGGCCGAACAAGCGGAGCGCGCTGCGGCGATGATGAATCCACCCGGGCATCCGTACGCGCCCTGGAGCCAGCAAAGAGTCGGCTCTCTGGCCGGGTTCTCGTCGTCGCCCACCCATGGAGCACGCCGTCGCTGAGCTATGCCGACGGGGACGCCAATGGCGGCTTCAACCCAACATCACTTTCCCCCATGGGTGCCCCCTCTAGCGCACGCCCTCGCCCGCATTCGCCGACGTGCAGTACCCGCCATACACGTACTCGCCGCCGGACTAGGCAGCCTCACCGATGCCGCCTCTCCGCCGCGGCCTCTACTCACAAGCTTCCTCCTCGTCGCATCTTGGCGACGACGGACACACGGAGGCCGACATGAAGGACATCATCGCAGCCGGCTCGGCTGCAGCCGCCGCTACCCCGGGTTTGCTACGCAGGACCTCGCCGACGTGGACGACGAGCTCGACTACGGCGAGGAAGAGACGGAGGAGGAGGAAGAAGAGGAGGAGGAGTCGGCACCGGCGCCGAGAGGAAAAGCAAGAAGAAGAAGAAGAAGGCGGCCAAGTCCGGCGAACCGCGCATCAAATGGGCGTCCAAGGAAGAAGAGTGCCTCGCCGAAGTGTGGAAGGTCGTCTGCCTCGACCCAGTCACCGGCACGAATCAGAGCATTGAGACGTATTGGGACCGCATCAAGGCCGAGTTCGACGAGCGAAAGCTCGTCGACCCCTACTTCAAACGCATGCACATGAAGCGGGGGTCGAAGGCGATGGCGAACCATTGGTCTCTCATTCAAACGGCGTGCAACAAATGGCATGAGATCGTCGGGGAGGTCGCGGATTGCCCGGAGAGTGGCACCAGCATCGAGGGTCAGGTATTGCACGCCGTCCATGTTGCTGCCTTTTCGCCGCGCGCGCGCTCTTTTCGCCTTGCGCGCGCCCTGGCGCGCGCTGTAGGGCCTATTGACGTTCTTTCTCGGCGTAGTTGTTGCGCATGTTCGCCATGTTCTGCGATGACAACAGCGACACAGACTTCAAGTACCTCCACGTCTTCAAGCGGATCGACAAGTGCGAGAAATGGGCGGCCGTCCGACGCACCCTCGCCAAGGCCAAAGAGACGTACAAGCCAGACGCGCCGACAGCGGGCGCGGCCGATGGACACCCGGACGGCAACAAAGGTGCCAAGAATACGAAATACGCCGAGACAGCTGCCACACGTGTGCAAGAGTCCATCGAGCACTGCATCTCCGACGCCAAAACCAGGGCCGCCGAGCGAGAGGAGAAGACACATGCGAGGTGGGCTGTTTTGATGACGAATAGCGCCGTCAAACTCGACTTGCTCCGCGCCAACGCCGCCGCGAAACTCAAAGCTCAAGACGCCAAGAAGAGGAACAACGACCTCGCCTTCTTGATGGGCGGCGCTGACATGCTCCAGAGCGGCGACGAGAAGCTTAAGGCGTGGTTCTTGGCCGAGCGCGGCCTCGTCCTGAACCAGATACTGGCGACGCCGACGCCGCCGCCCAGCCCGGAGGCTGATGACGACGACGAGACCAGTGACGACGATGCCTCCGCCTCCGCGACGCCCAGCCCCACCGACGATGCCTCCGTCGTGCCCAACAGCACAGAAGACGCGTCGAACAGCCCGGAAGCCGCGCCGATTCCTCCCAGCCCGCGTACACCGACAACTACGCTGCTGGAGGTTGAACTCGACGCTTGATGTACTCCTTCCGCACCCTTCCTTTTTTGTACGCCGAACTACTGCGTGTCCTTTTATTTTGATCTCCCAACTGTGGCACCGAGTCACTGAACTATTGCGATTGTTAGCAAATAATCCCGTTGAGCTGTTTGTTATCCTCTAGTTTTTTCTTAGCTAAAATAAAGGGCCATGCAGCGTGGAATCTGTTCCGAACTTGGCGTAGTTTCAGACTTTCAGTTAGTTTGTTTAGCTGAGCCGTCACAGGTGGATCGTGGGATGGCACGATTGTAAACGTGTGACGGCCACACCCTAGCGATCGGGAGGACGTGGGATGGCACGTCCGATCAGCCCGCTCGTGGACCGGGTATCTTGTAGTTTTTGTTCTGAAGCACTTGACTGAATAAGAAGAAAAAGGGAAAAAGCTGCAGAGGTTGAACGCAGCGCAAACACTCGTGTTCTTCGTGAGAGAAAGAGTTCAGAGAACTGATCCTGCAACTACAGCGATGATCGTCGGTTTGTTGTTTCTTTGAGCGGGACTGATGTTTTTCTAATATTGAGCGCCTTCGGGGGCGGCGCTTGGGCACGTGGCTGTGGAAAAACAAACCCAGGGGCCGATCTAGCGCCGGCTCGCCTTCAGGCCGGTCTTTTTCGGCGCCCTGGGAGGCCGAACGACTGGAGATGCTCTTAGCCCGGTGGTGGTTCTAGAGAGTTTCTAGGAGAGAGATGGCCGGCGATCGTGTGTGCATATAGGTAGCTAGTTAACTGGGCTAGCTAGTTACTGCGTCGTGTGAGTCCTTGTACTGCTATAAAAGGGCGTGTGGTGTGTCCCAGAGTATGGAGCAAGATGTAGTCTCCCTCGGGATCATGGTGTGTGGCCGGCCGGCAGGAGAGCTCCTCTGGGTAGTGTAATGGTGTGTTGTTGAGTTTGTGCTGAGGAAAAAAATGCCGTTCGTGTGGCGGGGTGTTTGCCGCTGGAAAAACTTTGTGTCTAGTGTGATCCTTCTTCCACCTCCATCTGAGAGAGAGAGAGAGAGGGAGGGGGAGAGAGAGAATCCGTCCTGGGTCTATCTCAGAGATGCTGGAGGAATCGACGGGGTCCCTCGTCGGGTCCAACGTCGTCCCTGTTGGAGGTGAACGAGGAAAGGACCGAAGCGGCTGCAACGACCGCGGTAACCTGTATTTCTGTTACCTGTCCCGCGGTGATGAGCAAGCCGTTCGAATGCTTGTCTTCGTCGCCAACCACCCTTTCATGTTCTTGATCAAGGACGAGCTCACCGGTGTCGTCGTGTTCGCCGAGCAAGTTGTCGATCATTTGTCGTGATTTGAATGTTGGCTCGAGGACGTGCCATTGCCTTGTACGGTTGTACCCGCGGTGAAGAGCAGGCTAGTCGAATGCGCAGATTTCGTCGCCAACTACCCTTTTGTGTTCTTGATCGAGGAGGAGCTCACCGACGTAGTCTTGTTGGCCAGGTAAATTTTCGATCCTTCGTCGTGATTCCAATGCTGGCTCGTGTTAGCCTTTAGAGCGTGCCTTTGCCTTGTAAGTGCGGTGACTTGCATTACATATGTATTGAATTCATGCTCCAGCTAACTCATTTAAAAGTTGGAATTGATGAAGGGAGACAGGCAATATATTTCAACACTCCCCCTCACGTCTAGACTATTTTAGTTCTTAGACGTGGAATCGATGTAGGCTGCAGAATCGTTTTATTTAATACTGCGTTGGCAGGGTCTTGAACTCAAGACCTCTTGGCTCTGATACCATATTGAATTCATGCTCCAGTCAACTCATCCAAAAGTCCGAACTGATGGAGGGAGGCGGGCAATATATTTCAACAATATGTACTTATGGTGACCAGACCATGGTACCTAAGTAAATTATGTGGACTACAAAATTTGATTTGGTGAAATCTCTTTTGAGCGAAGCTCGTCCGTGTGTTGGAAATATTGTTGATGGACAACTAATAAAGTGCTACCTCTAATCATGGATTAAAATCATGGGCGAAACAGCTGCTTTCGCGGCGTGATCCTCGTTTTGAAACCGCCATCTGATCTACATGGCTTAGGGAATCGCACGAGATTGCGGTGCTGTCCCCGAAGATCACGCCATTCCTTCCTTATCAATCACGGCAAAATCTCTGCCGAAAATTCCGTTTGCCCGCGATTTTAATCTAGGAACCTGATAAGTGCACCCATACGTGGCACGAACACATGACAACTCTGGATATTTTTATGGCAATTTTAGTGACGCAAGGACGGCAATTTTAGTTGTCAGTCATGGCAACTTTTTTTGGGATGACAAGTTTCAATTTTTTGGGAGTTTATTTTTTATTTTTTGACGGCAACTTTAGTTGTAAAAACCATCAAGGCCGGAGTGCTTCGTGCCACACGTGTGGCACGGATCATTAATTTGGGTTAATCTATGCCTCTAGCCCTAAAGGAACATAGTTCTATTAGTTTCCTAGTAAAATATTTCTAAGTTAGAACATCACAAGTGAACATCAAGTTGAGATGAATATATTTTCATGGTATATGATTTTACTATACTTTAGGAAACTAGGCGATACGTTGCCCTCTTCTTTGCATGAGAGCAAGAAAATGTTCAGGATCAGACTAAGGTGCTACTTCACGAGACCAACATTACAAGTCGGCAATGGGCAAAACGACCAGAAAAGCACAAAAACGATTAGCCAGTCATCAAGCTGCCAGTGATCGAGTATTAGGCAGCAGGATCTGCCTCTCTTCCTCATCTGAGTCCTCCAAAGTTTTTGCGTTTATCTTCCCTTTGCGAGATGATTCGTTTCCACATGCATCCCATTCACACCATTCGCCCCATCACAATTTGCATTGCTCTCTTTCTTTATGAGTGCGTTGGCTATTAGTACTAACATACGTATGAGCTACGTGAAAAATAGAACAGGCGCAATGCAGCTTTTATAATGGGCAGGGCAGGTCACGCTTAGAACAGGGCAGGTTGATGACAGCATTTGCTATCCATCTATTGAATCCATACACTTAAAGTCTAGTAGAAAACAAAATCTCAACATTAAGGTGTTTCGATTCATCTCAACGTTAACAAATTAAACATGCCAAAGAAGATAAAGCACAGAACCTTCGCATGAACGCGGTGCGCCCTGTCCAACACATATGCCACCCTGGTGCAACCTCGTCGTTGTCGCTTCTTATGGTTGACCGGTCATCGGACTCTTCTCAAAATCTACTAACACCGGGAAAAAATGTGCCTAATAGTTAGCAAACGTGAACGTTTATTTATGAGGCGTGCTACGAGTCGGTAGGCTAATCTTTTTGAAAAGACTGTCCGGGCTATGAGCCATCCGATCTACAATGATCACCATGTGATCGTACTGTGTGCACTTAATCTTTGTGTTCCCTCATTGCAACAAGAGCCAAAATTGCAACAGGATCCTTGATACAAAAACATCTCCGCCTCGTGATTTCTATAGCCATTGCAAGACGACTCTTCTGTGGGGCCGAGCTCGATTTGGTAGGGAGGTCGAGCGCTAGACCTCACCGTCGCCACCAGTGTGTTTGGTCAATGCCCCGGTGCTGCGGGGCATCTTCATGACGAACCCTGCAACCTCCTGCCACCTTCCGTTGTAACCCTGCTACGGAAGCCACTGCTACGCGCCAAGCCATCGTCCTGGAGCTTCCCTTCCACCCCCATGTGGACTAAACGCTCCATCGTCCCCTTCTGCCGCTCTTCTGGCAAGCACATAGCTGGGACGACGCCGGCGAGGACACGAGTGCGTTCGTGGCACGTTCCCAGTGCACACAAACAATGTGTTTGATGCATTCTGTATGAGAGGGGGAGAAAGGAGAAGGAAAAAAAAAAGAAATAGTGAACATATGCACGTGCCATTTTCTTCCCGAGTCAGCTCCTGACGAGCAGGACCCACATGTTGAAAAAGTGTTCAGACGGGGCAAATCGGCCGATCAGTGTTTTCTGCAAATCAATTACGCAATACACGGCGAATTTTGCCAAAAAATAGCGACTAGATATTTTTCTGGGAACCTATCCACAAATCTGGTAGTGACTTGTGGGAGGTGAGAAGAGTGGGATGAACAACTAGATAGAAGGAAAGAGGGATAATGACACAGCGGAGGGGCTTATTGAGGCGGAGGGCGGGAGCTTCTCGGAGAAGGAGATGGTGGACTTACCATCGCCTTCAAGTTCATTACGGAGTTGTCGCTGGCACAACCCAAGTATGCAAGTTCGTGATAATTTCGCAAACAGTAAATTCTTGCATGTGTGGTAGTGCGCACAATCAAATAAGGACGGCGGGTGGATTTGTCAATCGATTTCATAGTCTTGTTATTGTTGGGGCTTAGAGCATCTCCAACAGCCGCGCTAAACAAGCGCCGCGCCGCAAATTTGCCCATTTTAGCACGCGCGCGCAATCGCTAGTGTGTCTCTAGCGGGCGCGCAATAACCGCGCGTGCAGCATATAGAGTTGGGCGCACGGTCCGAATCACTATCGCGCACTGCGTATTTGGGAAGCCCGCTTCCGCGCGCGGCACACACGAGCGCTCGCGCCACACTCTCTCCCCCGCGCCACCTTCGCCCCGCACACGCCGGCGCCGGCGAGCTAACCCGATGGACGCACGTGCCAGCACCCCCCGCACCCCATCCTACAGCCGTGAACCCTCCACCGCCGCCGCCGCAAACCCTAGCGCTGGGAGCGTTGGCCTCGCCTCCGTCGGAGCTCCTCCGAGCATCGGCCTCTTCATGTCGCCGCGGATGACCTCGGCGGCTGGTGGCATCGCGCCGGCGCCCGCCGTGATGAAGCCACGTGCAACCCCCCTCGAAACTCCCAAATGCGGCGCGGCCGAAGAAGGGCAAGACATCCGCGAAGAAGAACAAGGCGGCGGACGGCTCCGGCACCTCGAAGGCGCCAAGGAAGAATCTTGCAGGGCGTGTGACGAGCGCGGCGGCTACCGAAGCGCCGGCGAGCTCACTTGTTGAGCCGGCGGCCGACGCGCACCATGTGTTCGACGATATGCCCCAAAGGTAAAAAAATTCCTGAACTTTTTTTTCCTTCTTTATTTTTTGAAGGCATACATATAGATAGCTTATTGGATTGTTCTATATACTTTGTAGTGTGAACGATGATGCATACATGTCAACTATGGGTGTTGGCTTGAACAATTCACATTGGTCTCAAACCAATGACATGCATTTTGAAGACCATGAGTTTGAGGTGGATGAGGATGGTGAGGGCATTGTCGACGCACCGAAAGGAAGGGGAGGCAACTACACCAACGACGAAGACGTTGTGCTATGAAAAACTTGGTTGGACGTGTCGAGGGATCTATCCGTTAGAGGTGATCAAAGTAGAGATGCTTATTGGCTCCAGATGAAAGAACACTTTGATCTTCGCAACATGAGTGGAATTGACTGCTCCGCACGATCACTATGCTCCCGGTGGTCGACCATCAATAGGGATTGTCAATAATGGGCGGCCGCACAAAAAGCGGTTGACAAGTTGAACCCAAGTGGCACCAAGGATGATGATAGGGTAAGTGTCATTTCATCATTCCTCATGTTCACATCATTCTTGTTGTTGGTGTTTCTTGTCCTAATTTGTTTTGTTTTCATGTAATTAAATATTGCACAAAACTTGTTCAAAGGAGAGGAGAAGAGGACCAAGAAGGGGAAGATCAAGAAAGGAAGGCCATTTATCTTGCCTCATTGCTATGAAGTATTGAAGGATGATGAGAAATGGAAGAAGCGTGAGGATATTGATGATTTGGATTTGAGCAAAAAACGCAAGCGAACAATTGATTTGGAAGATGATGAGGAGGAGGATGCATCAAGTGAAGATGGCAAGAGAAGCCCCACCCCAAACTCGGTTTCATACTCGAAGCCAAAACGACCGGATGGCACGAAGAAAGACGCAAAAGAAAAGAAGAAGAGGAAAGGATGATGAGATCAAAAATGTTATGGAAGCAATTGTCAACGCAAGAAGAGAAGCCAACGGGGTGAGGAAAATGGCAAGGAACCAAGATGCCACGGCCGAGGAGAGGAGGTTGGCGGCCGAGGAGAGGAGGATGGCCGCCGAGGAGAGGAAAGTGGCATTGGAGGAGAGGAAGGTGGGCATGGAGGAGCGAGTTAAGTTGTGGAATGGAAGAAGCACTTGTTCTTCTTGGACACATCTTTGTTCAATGATGCGCAAAACGAGTATGTCAACCTTGCCCGTGAAGAAGTCTTGATCCAAAAAAGAGCCATGATTCGCATAATGGGTGGCGGTGGCCTTGGCGGCATGGGTGGCTTTGGATCTACCATGGGTGGCATGGGTTCCTTTGGTGACTTTGGAGCTACCATGGAGACCATGGGAGGCATGGGTGGCTTTGGAGCACCTCAGGGCGGCTTGGACGGCATGGGTGGCATGTGTGGCATGAGTTTTCCGTCTCTCATTGGGGGCATGGGTGCACCTCCGGGCGCCGGTGTGCCACCTTCGCATGAAGATGCCGTTGAAGATCTTGGCAACACCTTCCGAGCTTCACGTGATGAGGATACGGTGCGCAACAATGAAGAGGAGGAGGAAGAATCGTCTTCGGAGGAGTCAGATGAATAGGAGGAAGATGAGGATGAAGACAGACGAGGACGAGGCTTGATTCTTGTGCCTTTCGTTTGTGTCATCTTGGTTTGCATTTTGAACTTGGTTGAATTATGTTGTGGGCATGAATTTGAACTTATGGGCACGAACTTGTGGGCATGAACTTTTGGGCACAAACTTGGTTGAATGATGTTTGTGATTCAATATATGCCATGTGTTTTGTGTTGATGTGTGAAATTTGTGCCCAAAATGAGAACAAATGTGTGCGCCGGCTGCTCGCGCGCGCTGCATTTTAGCGCTACCGCTGGAGCAAGCGCTGCGCGACGCGCCAAACCTGGCGATGGGCGCGCCGCAAACTAGATTTTAGCGCGCTGCGCGTTGGGCGCCAGTTGGAGATGCTCTTAGGTTATATAAACACTTTATACCACAGCTCCTGTCCAGAAGAATTTTTGGCTGTCCTGGCCGGCGAGAGCGTCTTCCTAGGCCGGAGAGGAAGGTAGCTCGGGGACCCAGCGGCTGTTCCAATTCCGGTGAACCGGCGGGAGCTAACCTCCCCAGCAGAGGAGATGAATAACATGTTTAGACAAAGAAGATGAATAGATACGTGGAAAATTTGGTTACATGCACCAGCAGTCTAGGAAGGTTATGGGCTGGCACTTGCGGTCCATTTGTTTAGCCCACACAATAAAATGAACGAAATTGAACAGGGAGGTGGAACAAAAAGTTGAACTCCTTATACTAAAAATAGCGGTCTCATCGCTGTTTGATGATGTGAATAGGGTGTGTGTCAAGATAAATAGGATAGTGAGAATGATTCTTTTAGGTACTAGATGACCAGTTGCGCCAATGGCGCAAAGGCCAAGAGTAAGACATGTATTGAAAGAGTATACATTAATATTATTTACGCACATATTGAAACATATGAGAAAAATTTCCACTTACTATAAGTACAAGCGATGCAATACCCATATAATGTACAAGGACATATCCGTATTAAATGAACCGTTAATTGGTCTGACACAAATCCACACCCAAGAAGCACATTGCACAGGGTTGAAACTTTTAAGCCTCACATTCCCAAGCAATCTTAAGGAGGGCCAACAGAATTGAAATCATTGATGCAAAGTATCAGCAGTTAGTAATATTTATACACATAGTTTCTTTATTGTAGTTGTATGGTGATGAAATCAATACGTAAATCAGCACCAAGGATAGCCGATCAGACAAACAAAAATGATGCATCCCACTGAACAACACTATTATGCAGGACTCATTCTAAAAGGCCCTCAGTTCTAATTTCTATAAGAGCTTGAGCTTTGGAGCATAGGCTACGAACCTTCAAATCCAACCAAACATCTTACCATGCAAACACGGTAAAATGGGAAAGAAAGACTCTAAATGTGACAGACCAAAAGCGGAAAAAAAATGTTGAACGACCTAGGCGTGAGGAGTTGTGCCTCGGCCAGTCAGGTTTTTAAAGCATGTGTATGTGATAGTTTAATGCATATATATGATGATAGACAAAGAGGAAGCAATGATATTACTTGATGATAGCATATATTGATCTCGTAGTGCTGACACATACTGTTCTAAGAAATTTACAATGAGCATAAGCAAATAGAAACTTAGTTTTGATACATAGTGTTTTAAGAGAACCCCATGCTGATACATAGTATTGGTACACCGTATAGATGGTTGTAGTTATGAGCCGATGAGCATCAGCCAGAGCAGTTGATATGTATGCCCTAAATATCCATTGGCGGTCCATCATTACCTCAAGCAGAGATTCCTTCAATATCATCGTCCAGGCTCCAATAATATATGTTTGTCTGTTGGAGATCATACTCTGACTGTGTAGTTGCATCATTTAGACGATCAACAACAACATATCTTACCTGTGACAAGACATGATTTAAATTGTTATCTTTGTATGTTGATCCTCATGTGAAGTTGGCATATATTATACGGTAAAGTTCTTTTGCTGCTATGTGATTTCCATTGCGGGTGCTAGATTTAGGTCGATGATGTTTTCATCTTGTGATCACTACAAATATAGAATCTTCTCCAACATTACTTACGAGAACAAACCACTTCCTACAAAAAGTTCAATTGGGTCAAGCAAAGGGAATGAGAACCGAAAAGGATACAAAGGAGCAATATTTCCTGAAAGCATGGCTGGACCAACTCTTTGTTGGCTGCAAGCGGTCGTGATGTTACAGCCTATAGCTCCACAGCTCAAGATCATCTATGAACAAGGACCCTACAGGCTCAAGATCATCTATGAATAAGGACCCTACACACATACTTCAACCTTTCAGTGACACATGCATCATATGACATTTCACAATAGCAATGCGAGACTCATTATTTAGGTAAATTTCGTGATATTAGGCATAAAACAACAATTCCTGCTATATAAACATTGTTGCTCACTTCTTGGTCTAGCTCACTAATCATTCAAAAATGTATACACATACATACTGGTTAACAAGGTAGAGAACACAGGTACCTGACGGTAGTACTGAAAAAAGTAGCACACAATTATGAGTTATTAACAAGAAAAGTGGATGTCGTGTGCATTCAGGAATAATTATATCCACTACAAAGGTAATAACAGTACCAAGACTCGTACTACCATTGCTGAATAACAGAGTTGTAGGGTAAATAAATGTCACAACAGTATCTCGTTTCCTTGATATTAAGGGCAGATATGAAGTGTCTAATGCTTAATCCTATATTTGCCAAACCACTATCGAGTATTTTGTTACGAATCACCAGCAAAGGCTCAAGCAAAATTCTCGTCCATATGCAATCCATGATGTATAATTATATGTGCTTTTGCCATCTACTTAGACCAATCAGACATAATCACCTTAAAATTAGACTATGTGTTTTCTCTGAAAGTTTACCTAAAAATAGTAAACTACATGATAAAAGACATGTAGGTTAGCAAGCCTGTGTAAAGACATGATTGGTTACAAAACTACATCAGTGCATCGTATCTCTCATCCTGGACAGCCATGAGGAACGCTTGCATCATCTCAAGCTAATTGTGATGAAGAGCTCGTTATGCCGGACTCCAAGTTGCAGAGCCACCTCCTCAACCAGTGTGGATTTGGCGTGGCCGTGCACTGCATCCAGCACAGACTTGCTAACACTTACCTAATATTTTTTTTCTTCCGTCCATTTAACATATTTCTCTTCGTATCCAGCTTGCAAAGAAAAGTGTGTTATAACCGTTTCTGTAAAATTTGAACAAATCAAAGCAAGTGTTCAGTTTATTTTTCACCATCAGTTCGTTGGATCCTACTCTAGTTGTAAGGAGTTTGTAAAGTATGAATCATATTCAGCCAATAACATGTCACATATATAATAACATCTTAGGACAACAATGCATTTTAGGAGAGCAATATATCAATATATCTATGATAGATGAGAAATGCAAATAATTTTCCCATACATTAGAGCTAAAAAAGTTTAAACCTATGATTAATGAGCAAATCAAATTCCAATAAGTATGCAATGATGCAATGGCCAGGAGCTAATTTCATCAATATTGTAATCTACTTCTGTAAAGAAAGAACCTCATCAATATTGTATTTTGATTCCCGCAGTCGTTCACTCCAGAAGTTAAGGTCCTAGTGTACCAGATCATTGGCTTCTGCAGAACAAAAATCTTTCACAGAGGCTTTTAGATCTTCCATATCTGCACTAAGAAAAGCAACAATTAAGACATCTGTGTATTTCAGCCTAGTTCCTAGCCTTCATAAAAGGAAATATGAGAACAATAATTGATGAAGGAGATATAATGCTGATAGATAGGCCAAACAAGGACAACACACCGGTTGCTTGTATACAGCCGCGGGGTGCCGACCTAGCGCGAACCCCAATGACCGTGCTTGTGTCTGATTCAGCGCCGTGCTTACGCATGGTTTTCAATTCCAGTTTAAGGAAAATTTCAGCATCAACCGAAATTCAGTGAATTTCAGTTAATTCAGTTTTCATTTCAGCCAAATGACTGAAATATTCACTTGAGTTCAATTTAATTTTTGAACTATTTTAAAAATATTTTAAAAAATATTTAAATTCTTGTGCACTACTGAAATTGCTGAAACATTTTGACCGAAACGTAATTATTTCAGTGTCTATTGAAATGACTGACATTCAGTGAATTTCACCGAAATCTCACTGAATGTGAAAACCATGTGCTTACGTCAAAGGTCCGACTGGCGCTCCTCGCGCCACGGGTACGAAAAACAACCATCTCGTCATGGCTATATATCCACCTCTATTCCCTGTGCTTGCTGTTGCGTGCGTCCCCTCGTGCTTGTTCTGTGCATTTATGTTGGATTGCTACTACTGAGCGCTGGGTGCTGGTCTGTTTATGGTCTCCATGGTGACCTTCTGGCTTGTGACGCCGCCATGTCACATCAGCAATCTCCACCTTAAAGTCAGGATTCTCACAACTATACCTCATATGGGTCAATGGGTGAGTACCAAGAATTACTATTTGCATATGTAAACAACAAGAGGTGCTCTGCCAGATTCTGAAGCACATATATTACAACAACATGCATTGGTTTGGGCATAAATAAACAATGATAACCTAGTCTACTGGATCCTGGAATCAAGAATTAGTAAGAAGCTAAGAAAACTGGGCACACCCTACAAACATCAGAGACGAACTAACATGCATATATATCTGTCCCAAAGCAGTAGGCAGGAAGCAAACCACCAGCACAAGCACACGCAAGCAAGGAGATCCTTTATTAGGACGCAACAAGCCTTCTTTTTCTTGGGAGCTCCTGAGAGTTAAATTAGAGTACTGGTACAGAAATAAGAAGAACATGCTCAAACATAAATAACAGGATAGGAGTTCAAACTTGAAAATGAATCTCCGGCTACTATAACTCTAAAAGATTGTAACAGAATAGAGCATTGCTAGAAACAAGATTTATTAATCTAATAAAAAGAACATCAAAGAAAACTACTTGGCTGGTTTTATCTTGAACAATGTGATTCCCAGGAACCAACACAGATTTTTTGTCTCCCTCAAGACGAGTTAGCATATCAAACACAGTACGTTGTATCTACTCTTACAGAAAAATGAGAAGAGATTGAATAGTAATATTCTGGTACCTCTAGGCTCATCCTTCTGAGGAAACATTGCAAAAGATCCGATGAAATTGGACACCCTCCCAAATGTCGTCTCGGACATGGACTGGTCCTAAACCTGCACAACACAAGCATGATTTCAGGTTGTCTTTTTTCAGAGCACACAAGAAGAGTAGCAAACAAGACAACAAATCCATGAATAATGCTCTAAAATAAGTGATCTGATGGCTATATATATGCAGAAAAAATCGTGTGATCGCAATCTCTTTATCAGTCACACTGTGGCCCTGCTACTTCTGAAGTCAGTCAGGACCAGTTTGCCAAGTTGTCCAAATAAAATCTCAAGATTCCCCAATCAACACAACAAAGAGGCTAAACAAGCACACAAAGTAGGCGTGATGTTTACTCACGTTGGCCTTACTGGAGCTCCCATACTTGTCCTGTTTAGTAAAAACATAAAACAACAAATCCAAATTATATTAAAGAACCAGGGGGCAAGAGGTAGAAAAAAACAGGGGAGGAAGATGGTGAATCCAAAGATGTGCAACAGAGATTGGGGTACGATGACTGGCGGGATGCAGCCCATAGTGATGGTCGGCTCCATTCCACTATGACGCGAGCGACGCCGGAGCTCCGGCCTGGCTGCTCCTTCCCCATGCCCGTCCTACTCACCCTCCCCTGCTCCTCCTCACTAAGCATGAAGACCACACCAGCCATGCTCTCTGAGCCCGATCCAGAACCAGGATGTGTGGTGGCACAAGATCGAGAACGCGGGAAGAGAAAGAGGTCGGGGAAGAGAGAGGGCACAGAGGGGAGACGGGGAGTACCATTCAGCCCGTGCTTTCCCATGGCGGCGACCTGCGACCGGACCAGAACCACAACGCACAACGCCAGAGATGCGGGCTAGGTCCGGCGAGCCGCGCTCGTCCCGCTGAGCATGCACCGAGAGGGCAGGGAGGAGGAGAGGACGCGGCGACGGCGAGCGGAAGCGATCTGGATGGCGGCGGGGCAGGGAGGCGAGCACGGTCGAGGGGTAGAGAGAGGTGAGGAAGGAGGAAGAGGAAAGGGGGCGGTGAGTGCGAGAGGAGCAGCGGGTCGGTCTTCTCCACAGGAGCGGCTCCGTTTTATACTCCGGTGCGTGAAATGACAAAATTGCCCCCGGCGGGGCACCAAATTAACAGGCGGTGGCACGAGCGAGGTGTAACTATTCATAGCGATTTAAAGGCGACCTGGAGGCAACGGTTGTGACTACGAGTTCTCCAGGGTTTATATGTTCAATATGGAAAGAGGTATTCTAATTTTGTTTTGTTATTGTTTTTCTTGTGCGTGAAAAACATATTTGGTGAAATATCTTTCGAGTGAAAATTACACCTGTGTTCAAAATATTTTTTATTGACAATTAATAAAGTGCTACCTGTCATCCTAAATGGATATAGTATATTAGTTCTGCCAATAAAATATTTTGAAGGTCGAACTTTACTAATAAACATCAAGTTCATAGTAATAGATTTTTCATGATATATGATTTTAGTAATTTGTTGTGATGTGAATTAATGGGCAATATATGATTTCTTTTAGAACGGCAATATATAATTCAAAAGCTTGTATAAACTTCATCGCAAAAAAAAAAACACTTGCATCAACTTCCTAAAGGACTTCAAATTTGATTGTTGTCATAGAATAGTGTGCAGTTACATTTGTTCTTTGTAGCCATTGGACAGTATTTTATCTATCCTCTTAGGTTGTTAAACATTTTCCCATTTAACTCCGGATGTGGTTGCCAAGATAATGATTTTGGTTACTCAAAAAAAAAAGATAATGATTTTGGTGATCAATGTGGTGGCCTACACAGGCAAAACCTTACACTATTCCCCTTTACTGTTATTATCAAAACCTAAGTTTTGACTGTGAATTTCCATGAACCCTTACCTGTTTTTTAGGAATAAGAGAGGAATATGGACCCCCTCATTTCTTCTAAATTTATGTATGTATCTTGTCTTGTTTCGCTAATACGTTGATCCTGCTTCTACTGCTATCCTCAATATTGTGCTACCTTACCGCCTGAAAAACCAGCAAAATAAAGATGTTCCTAAATCTAGTTCACAATGCTACTATACTGTAGGAAAATAGGAGCCATGATGCCCTGTTCATTGCATTGCATCGATGAAACAAAATGTTCACAACCAGTTTGACTGCTACCCGCCCTCAACATATCAAAAGCCGGCAGAGCCTCGATCCATCCTCCCGCTCTTGGTGCTAAGCCCCAAGACTAACATTACAAGCCATCAATGGCCAAAACGAACAGAAAAGCACAAAAACGATCAGCTAGTCATCCAGGATCGTCAAGGATCTGCCTCCGTTCCTCATCCGAGCCCTCCAAAGTTTTTACGTTGGTCTTTACTCTAGGAGATGATTTGTTTCCACATGCATCCCATTCACACCATTCGCCACATCACAATTTGCATTCCTCCCTCTCTCTATCCGTGGGTTGGCTATTAGTACTAACATACTTATGAGCTACGTGAAAAACAGAACAGGCGAAATGCGTCTTTTATAATGGGCAGGCCAGGCCACGCTTGGAACAGGGCAGGTTGGTGAGAGCATTTGCTATCCATCTATGGAATCCATACACATAAAGTCTAGTAGAAAAGAAAATCTCAACATTAAGGTATTTCGATTCATCTCAACATTTGAGGACTAAACATGTCGAAAAGAAAAAGCACGCGAGCATGACATAAACGGGTTGCGCCTTGTCCAGCACACCCGCCACCCTGACGCAATCCTCACGGTGGACCAGTCTTCGGCCCTTTCTCAAAATCTACTAACGGCAGAAAAAAAATCTTGTGCCTAATGAGTAGCAAACGCAAACATTTTTTTGTAGGGCATGCTATCAGTAGGCTCATCTTTTGAAAAGACCATCCTGGTTATGAGCAGTCCGGTCAATGATGATCACCATGCGATCTTACTGTGTGTTCTTATTCTCTCTATTCCCTCATTGCAACAAGAGCCGCAATTCCAACAGAACCTTTGTTGCGGAAACATCTCCGGCTTGCGGCCGCCAACGCCATTGCAACAAGAATCCTGTTGCAATCGCAATAGAACCCTTGTTGCGAAAACATCTTCGCCTTGTGATTTTCTTCGCCACAGCAAGAAGACCTTTGTTGTAAATTGTAAGTTTGTAACTGCAACAAATCGTAGTTCCTTTTCTCTTCTTTCCATTAAGCAGCGGGTACGACAATAAAAGTAGCTTGCCTAGCGTGACATGGACCAAAATGAACGCGACGCGGCGCAATCTCTGCGTCAAAACACACGCGCCACCCTCCCTACAAAACCCAAACCCCACGCCGCCACCGACGACAAACAAACCCACCATGGAGCTCGCGGAGGCCGTCCGGTGCGAGGCCGCCTTCGGGATGCGCGTGCTCCAGCACCTCGCGGCCGAGCCCGGCGCCGGCGGCAAGAACCACGCCGTGTCCCCGCTCTCCATCCACGCCGCGCTGGCGCTCCTCGGCGCGGGCGCCCGCGGCGCCATGCTCAACGAGATCGTCGCCCTCCTCGGCCCCGCCGGCGGCCGCGCCCACGCGCTGCTCGCGTCGCACGTCGCCATGCACGTGTTCGCCGACAGCAGCGGCGGCGACGGTGGGCCGAAGGTGCAGTTCGCCAACGCCGTCTGGGTCGACGCCACGGCGGCGCCCCTCAAGGCCGACTACGCCCGCGTCGTCGCCCAGCACTACGCCTTCAAAACCATGGTAACTCACCTTCTATCTGACCTCTAGACTCACCTTATGAGCTCGTCTGAGTTTCTTGATCGATCTTTTTTCCAGCCGGAGGAAGCGAGGCGCGAGATCAACGAGTGGTTCGAGGCGGCGACGGCGGGCCGGATCAAGGAGTTCCTGCCTCAGGGCTCCGTGGGGTACGACACGGCGGCCATCCTCGGGAACGCACTCTACTTCAAGGGCGTCTGGGAGAGCACGTTCGACGCCCGGCTCACGCGGCACGACACCTTCTTCTACCAGCAGCCCGCCGGCGGCGAGGGCCAAATCCGCGTGCCGTTCATGTCGAGCGGTGAGCGGCAGTACATCGCCTGCCGCCCGGACTACAAGGTCCTGAAACTCCTCTACGCGTGCGGCAGCGGCGAGCACCGGCGGCGGTTCGCCATGCACGTCTACCTCCCGAACGAGCGCCACGGGCTGCAGGCGATGCTGCACAGGCTGGCCTCCAGCCCGGAGCAGCTCGAGGCGGACTCCATGGCGCTGCGGACCACCGTTGCCGTGGGCACATTCAAGGTGCCAAAGTTCACCATATCGTACAAGACGGAGGCGAGCGGGATGCTGCAGCGCCTTGGGCTGCGCCTGACGTTCAGCACCGCCTCCGACTTCTCGGGGTTGCTGGATTTGGAACACATGAAGCCGCCGAGGCTGCCGCTCTACGTGTCCCAAGTCTATCACGAGTCCTTCGTGGAGGTGAACGAAGAAGGGACCGAAGCGGCTGCGGCGACAGCCATCGTTGGTATTTTCGGTAGTTGTTCGGCGGTCTGCAGCAGGCCAGTCAACTACGTGGACTTCATCGCTGACCACCCCTTCATGTTCTTGATCAAGGAGGAGCTCACAGGCGTCGTTGTGTTCGCCGGCCAAGTCGTCGATCCTTCGCTCTAGATTTTTGCTTCTTCGTAGTCATAGATATGTTCTGCAGGATCTAGATGGTAAATTTCTGGAGCACTATTATGTGTCATTCGAATAAGTGAAGTACTTCAGGGACGATGTTCGGCTGGACGACACTCACCTGACGGCTGATCAAACCGTATGCTACGGTGTAGACTTGCCCACGGATTGTTAGATATAGCGTGTCGTCCGGAACTGTCGTCCATCTAGCAATGTTCTTCGAATAATGTGTTTTCAAAGATTTGGGAATTTGTAGTAGTATTACACAATGTATCAGACCTGACCGTTATAAGGGTTTAAAACCATTCAGCAGGGATGAATCATACGAATCATACATCTATATTTTTTCAAATGTAAGTTACATTCTCTCGATAATCCATCCACCCACTACTAACCAAATGATAAAGTAGACATCTAGGTTCTCCTTGCAGAGTACTGTAGAATGATATCCGATTGTCCTAAAGAGAGGTACAAGCTACAACAGACCACGTACTGCTGTTGCAGGTGAACACCAAAGAAACAGGGATCAAATAGATGTCACAGAAACGAGCATGTCCAGTCTCTTGAGTTACGATCATCCCTCAATCATGCCCATCTGTCCATGAGGTGTCACTTGGATTCTGATAGAGGTTAATGAAGTGGTACTTTAGAGCTAATCTTTGCGTCTTGCCACAAATAGTTTGCCCATATCTTCAGTAACAACGTTACTCCTGTCAAAACCAAAAGGGCAAACATTATTCAGATTTCAGGGGCATCAAATGCTGAATAGATGACCTGGAAGAAGTTTTCTCGGCATAATTGGCAAAACACTAGCTTTAATTCACTTCAAACAAGGATCGTAGGTCGCAACATCGTTTTAAGTAGATGAAAACTGGACCAACCTTCCACTAAGCTGCGGCGGAACTAATGTGCTCGCAGCAGCATTCCTGGCACCACGAGATTGAGCTGACTGGGCCCTTGGGAATTTACTACGGGGATCTTGAATAGCTGATCCATTTGATTCTCTTTTCCTTGATGAACTTCCCACCATACCAGCAGAACCTCTGTTGGGGAGAGAGGGGGAATCAAAAAGATCTGCAATGTCTGGTAGGTCAAATGATGGTGTGGGCAGGGAGACATTCCTGGACAAAAAAACACAGAATACCAGCATAAGAACTCAGATAGCATAGCAGAACCTACAAAGAGAGGCCAATGAAATATATGCAAGTCAATTAATATGAGATACAGCAAGGAGATGCAAATACATGTAAACAAAATACACTTGACATGGACATCAGCTGAAAACAAACTCAGTTTCACCACATGTAATGTCTAGGAAGTTGCTGAGACTTTTTGTGAATCAAGCACGGGCGTGTAATGGCATAGATAAAAAGACTTGAGAGGAAAGTTAAGCCAAACAGCCTGCCTAAATGAATCCTGCAAGGTTATAATTAGCAAACTGTGCATGAACATTCAAACAGAGAAATATTTGCACAAACACGGAAACGTCCCGTGCATGATTCTCACAAGGGGCAACTGTGAACAAGCAACTGCAGCTTGTCAAACGCTAAAACCATGAGCTCTGTCAACTAAAGTTCAGGCACTAGAACAAGAGGTGTGCAAAAGGCATGTGTTCAATGAACCATCGGTTGAGAAATTCAATTATGTTAAGTTGTAAGAAAAGCCCTTCAATTGGGAGGGAAGCACACCCAAATTCATCTGCGGCTGCTACCTATTAGCACCACATTTAATTCAAGGCTATAAAACGATCAATTCAGTTTCTTGAAATTTGAGAAGAAAATTCTCTTTATAATCATCATCCGTGAACACTCCATGAAATAATTTACCCCATACAAACAAGCACAGGATATGCAGGTTTTTCCTGCATACCAGGTAGGGAGGGAATCTGTCATAACAGGAACTCAACACTTGACAGAAACAATTTCTGGTTTCACATATCAAGTAATTCAGCACAGGAGTTGCAATTTTCTATAACGTCACAGGACGCTCCTCTGGGTTCTGAAGCTGCAAGATCCCCACCAGTACAGAGCAACTGAACGCAGCATGAGCGTGCCTGCTCGTTGGTTCGCTACTGTGCTGCTAGATGGTTCAGATAAAGCCTCCATCAGCACATACAAGATAGGTACAGCCCTGCCTTGTGCTGCTAGATGGTTGGCTACTGTGGCGTGGTGATTTGGTACCAGGTAGCTCGAGCTCTAGTGCATCCGCACAGTTATTTCTACTTGGTGGCCACCCACCCACGACATCAGGAAGTCAAAATCTGAGTCCAAATCCAGCAGGCGCAATCACGGCCTCCGGTAAGCAATGCCCAGATCGACAACCCCCCATCAATCTCCGTCCCTACAATCGAAACCCTAGAGAGAGAGAGAGGCAGCACGGGGGGCTTACTGGCTGGGGGCGGGCGGCGGCGCGGGGGGGCGGAGCTCGGCGCGCGCGGACGGCGAGGGCGACGGAGGCCTCGGCTGCGGCCCGATGGTGGGGGCGGGGCGGGGGGGCGGGGCCGGGGCGGCGGCGGGAGGGTCGCCGGCTTCGTCCTCGTCGGAGGAGGCGTCGTAGGCGACCAGCGACATCGGGTCCGGGTCCGTGTGCGGCTCGGTCGGTGGTGTGGTGTGCTTCGGTCGGGTTGGTGGCTCGGTTACATGGACGGACCGGTGCTCTGCTCTTTTGGTCCGGTTGACTCGTGGGCCGGTAAGGTGAGCTCGTGGGATCCAGCCCGGTTGCTGTGAGGCTGTGATTCCAATATGTGATTGGGTGTTGCTGATGCTTCCTTCCTCTTCTAGGCTCTCTTCTTTGGCGTGGGTTGCGTATGCGTGCTCAAGGCTCCGTTCGTGAGTCTTCTGGTTTCTTTAGGTTATGTTTTCCTCACATATTTTGGGTTAGATACATAGGGGTGTGTATTTAGGTTAAGATTAAGTGTTTATTTGGTTACCTCAAGGTGAACACTAAATTCACGATGTTGCATTTGTGTGTGTGTGTGTGTGTTGGTGTGTGTGTGTGTGGGGGGGGGGGGGGGGGGGGGGGGATATAAAATGGAAGTGTCGATTTGATTGTTTCGCGAATATGGCCATCTTGCTTGTAAGTATCCAATACAACTGCAATAATGCAGGTCAAAAAGATTCTACTTTTTGAGCTGGCTAAATGATCATAAATGTCAGATATCTAGTTAAATGACTGAGTTGTAGGTGTATTGACTATTCAAGGGGATATGGATAGGTATGCATGGTTGTTTGATATTAATGACACCAATAGTATTATATAGATATCGGTGGTGTTCAATTGTGTGGATACATCTATACTCATCAAGTACTCCCCCGTCCGAAAAAGCTTGTCCTAAGCTTATCTCTCAACTGGATGTATCTAGCACTAACTTGATGCTAGATACATCTATTTGAGGGACAAGTTTTTTCAGACGGAGGGAGTATATGAACAAAATCCATCGGAAAAAAAAATGAGCCTTTAGGATTACTAAGTTGAACTATATTATGAATGAGTTAAATGATATCGTCAATTAAATAAGGATTGTCCTACTTGAGGGGTTACTGGGCCAGTTCTTTTGAACGCTTGAAAAATAAGATAGTCAAATTATCTAAATTATAATTCGGCTCCCACTACTTACTGCTCCACATGGTGACAACGTTTGAAATTCTGAAAAATGCTATCAACGACACATGGAAACTAGGAACATAACTACCTTGCATTGATAAAATCTGAGTCCCAATCACCACAAGCCATTTTTTTAATTGATCCAGCAAAGCTGTCTTCCATATATTGAGTAGGGTAGTGGCGAAAAATAGTGTTGTTGTGATCAAGTGAGCACAGCAATGGGGCGATAGCACGGAAAAATAAATAGAAAAGAATAGCCTAGAACCTGTCAATTTAGCATTTCTTTGCAAGAGGCACACGCACGATGCGTGACATGTCTTGGCGTGGCAATAAAGATGTGAAGGAGCTTAGCATGCATGATCCATCTCCACATCTATATAAGCCAAGGCTTCTCGACGATTGATTCAGAGCTGAGTACCTTTTGGCTAGAAAAGAGAAGCACTTGAGATTTTCATTTAGTTGCTTCATTGGGATATTAGAGGAAACCAAAAGCATGGCGAAATGGTCTCGTCTTCGCCGTGGCCCAGCATCCGCCGGATCATTCTTGCCGGGGGAGGATGTTTTGCTGGACCCCGCCTCGGTCCAATGAAATTGTTAGGGTTAATTAACTAGTGTTAATTCCACGCAAAAAATTAACTAGTGTTAATTAGTGGGTTAATCCCCGCTTAATAGGAACCATATTGCAATTGCCTCTTGGCAACAATCGTGATGGTTGCTCATCCCTCTGTACAGACGGCTGTCCACACGCTTCTGTTTCCCATGTATAAATATCAACATCATCAATAAAGGCTGATGGTTCACTTTACATCTTTGTTACTTTGTGTTAGTTGTTCTCTGTCAATCTCTTCTTTAAACAGAAATGATGCTCTGAAAACCTTTAGTGAACTCTAGCTATGGCTTTAATTATATGTAAGTGCCAGGTTGCCACTAATTAGTGTATCTTCATACTTAAATACGGTTCTAGAGCACAACGCGCTAGCTAGCTCAATGGATCGCTCTTCCACTGCAGCTTGAGGAGCTCACTCTGGCCATCAAACATCGGACAAGGCTCCTCTGACGTACTGCAGGAAGCAGTTGGCTCACTGGCATGTGGAGCTGAGTCCTCAAACATCACACCCTTGTGGGTGCCCACATGTTGCTCTTTTATTAGACAAGCAAGGGCGGACAACTCCGGTGTCCTGTTTTGGCTTTACTTATTACCAGAGCAATAAGCAACCCAGCATCCCTTTCCACCTGCCATGTATATGTATCAAATGTACAAAATATAGGATGCCAATATCTCTATTGTGTTGTACGTCACTCATATGGGATATATATAGGAGTACAATATGAGGGGAAAAGACTTGAAGTAGATGGCAAGTCGTACATGTTTAAATCTATTCTATCTCTAACTCTTCTCTATCTTAAGCACAATTATACTTCTAACAACGAATACATATACACTGATGGTGTTGCAATGGAAAACAACGAATACTACCATAGTACTAATGTAACCCAACAACTGCATTTGATTCCATGATGATCTAGCTTCAGATGCAAACATACATACATGCATACATGACAACATAAATACATACATGTATCTTTTTCTCAGAGATTAACATGTCCAAGTCTTTCATACATGTGCCCCTATGCCTAAGTTGCCAATGACGTGTCAAACCTCTGACTTTCACTAAGAGCAAGTACAATAGAGCTGAGTCAGCGGGCTATAAGGAATAAACTAGTATATTTCTGCTTAGTTGGAGGAAAAAGAAGAGGAGAGAGAAGGTAAGCGGGCTCTTCGTGAAGAGCCAACTCTAGCACGTGCTCCTAGGCACCTTTTGAGAATGAAAGGTGGGCCACATAATAAAAAAGTAGTACACTCTTTTGATCTACTATTATACATGTTGGCTATAAGATGGGCCGTAGATGACATGGCACAGGCTTATAGCCAGCAGCTGGCTATACTATTAACCATGCTCTAAGGGATTGTGCCGCTGATACTGATTTGCTTGTCAATTTGTCATTCATGTGTACTCACTCCTCTTCCTCGTTGACAGACAATTGTAATGTAGCCTTAACTAGTGAGCTCCGTCTCAGCTCTGGATAAATGAACTCTGCCAATATACCCTCACCATCACAAATCATGTCTTGCAGCTACTCCTGATAATGAGCTGACTACAAAGATTCAGTCATGTTATAAGCTCCTCCTAATAATGACCTAGCTTCGAAGATCTAGTCATAAGTTGTAGAACTGTTCTGTAATTTGGAGTACTATGATGATCTTTTGTGATTGCCAGGGACATGATGATGCCTTTCTTGAGATAGAGAAAAATGAAACAAGTTTGCGAGGATGATATCATGCTGCTACTTACTCTATTTCAGTGTTTTCGACTTTTGTTACCTAGAAGCTTCTGACGGTTCAAACGGAAACTCTTAGTTACCATGTTTGATCATACTATGGAATCTGTTGATCTCAGAACAGCCAGAGAATGTGACGCTATTTGGAAAGAACAGTGGTGCGTTATTTGGGATCATTTCACACATCAGCCGTGTTAATTAGTTAGGCTGGGTTATAAACTTTGAGCCTGAATTGCTTGTTGAAGCACACTGTCATAAGTGTGTGAATTATGAAGTCTCAGAAGCAGTCTTGTAAGCTATTGCTCCATACAAATATGGTATGACTTATCTCACAGTAGCCTTTTTTTGGCTTCTCAGTTCCTGTACTGCCCACATGGACAGATTAAGTTCTTTTTCTGGCTTCAGTTAGTACAGCAACACCTAAGCATCCCAATTGTAGCTGCAGTGTATAAATGATGCTACCACAACAAAGGAATGTCGACGAGGACAGCAATGGAAGTGCTTTCTATAGTGACACTGTTTCTGCATAACCAGTTTTTATTAACGAATACAGCGATTGGTATTTCTGCACTGCTCATTACTGCAAAAAAAATGTCACATACCTCTAGATGTCAGCTGCGATACTGTATAAACTTCAGTACTGTTCTACGACGGGAGATGTGCCAGATGCAAACAGAAGAGGAGTAAAATCAAATCGAATGAAGAACGGAGGAGTTTGCACTCTGCAGGGCTTGTGTTGGAACTGATGCTCTTATCTTGGTGCAGGATTTCCGAAGACGTATGCTATTGTCCCTCTTTGATTGGCATTGGTAAGCTGCACCTTGATCACCTCGGAATCTCCCAAAAAGTTGTGGCTCAAGAACAGCCAGGCGAAGGTGATAAGCTCCCCTCCTCTGGCCAAGTGTGCCGCGTGCAGCTCTGGCCGGGACTTGGTGGCCGCATAGATGAGCAGCTTCGTCCATATGTCGACCAATTCCTGCAGTGTTTCCATGCTTGGCTCGATGTTGAAGAAACCTTCCGAATCCTGCTGCTCATCAATAAGATGTGGAAACAAGTGTGCCATTTTCTCCAGCGTATATAAGGCGCTCTCATTAAGCGGCAACAGCAAAGGGTGGGTAACCAAAAGGTATGCCATGTAGTTGGATAGTTTCCGGCATACTTCCACCAAGACACTGCAGCTGGTACCTGTGTCTGTCTCCATGTCCGAAGGAGGATGAAGAGGATATTTTCTCAGGTGTGCCTCTGTGATAAAATGCACTAAAGCAACCTTCCCACCAAAATCTTCACGAATATCTTGTAGCTCTTGCACTATGCCGCCAAGTTTTGGCCACTGCCGGGGATCTCTGTTGATTTCAGCATCGAAGTCGGTGATTCCCTTCACAACACACTCCATCGTCTCCTTATCTGCCTCCACGTGCTCGGTGTCTAACAACCTGCTCATCCAGAACAACATTTTATCCTCTTTGACACCAACCAAATTCACCAAGCTTTTGATCACTGTGGTCATTGCTCGTCGACTGTATGACCTTGGCTGGTCGCTGCCTGCATCCAACCACCTGTGGAAGTTGTACTGCCCAATTGAGTTTAGATATGGCTTCCTCTCTGGCCATCCAATGCCACTGCACAGGAGAAACCAGGACAACTTTGCAAGCATGCTGCACCTTCGCATCTTCAACCACGCCCAGGACCATGGTGACATTATCAAAGTAAACATGGCACATACTTCCAACGAAAAGCATCCTACGAAGAGCGACCAGGTGATTGCAATGTCGGCTCTATTGTACCTCCGTTTGTCGCTCGTGAGGAAGAGCACAAAGGCAACCAGAACAGACACCTGAGAGATGCATCGCAATATGATGCCACTCCTTGTTCTGAGGACACAGGACTTAGTATACAGATCATCGTACATCATGCCAAGCTCGAGCCTCATCCGCTTCACCCAATTGCTTGGGGCTTCTTGGATAATGTTACCGCTATCACCTGATCGTGCTGTAAAGATTCGAAAGACACGTGGCATACGATGCAGGACAGCACAAACAATTTGAGAATAGGGATCCTCGGCAACCTCACTCGGCACCTGTTGCTTGTACTGTTCTCCAGTGGAACCCTCGAGGGTTTCAAAGCTCCCACACTTGAGAGACCATACCCTTTCTCCATACTTGATAATTCCAGCAGCAAACACAAAGATATCTGAAACTAGAAGCTCCACGCCATGTTTGTGAATGGACTTCCAGAAAACATATAAAGCTAGGACAACTTGCATAAACAGAGTCAGTAAATGCCTCAACCACAACTTGTTGTCCTCCATGGCGAGAGCAGTAATGGTGTCCTGCCCACCAAGATGGATGAGAAGAAATGGTGCCCAGAAGAAAGATAGTCCAGCGGTCACATCCTCATGGCGTGAGAGGTAGCCCAGGGTGTAAACTGCCACCAAGTCCGCGCCCAGATAAGCTATCCAAGTGAAGAACCTGAGAAACGAGTTGACGCTACGCCGCCGAAGGCTGCCGGCGAAGAAGAGGAACATCTGTAGCATGAAGCTAAGGAGCACAAGCACCTGGATTTCCCACTCGTAATATAGTTTCATGATACTCCCCATCTAGATTTCCTGTGCCTCGGACCACGTACCTGTTGGACAGAATAGTTTCATCATATTTTCCTTTTTTGCTGAAGCAATCAGGAGCTTTTAGTATGACACACATATGCTACTGCTACCACTTGAAAATACGTAGATATTATGTCATTTTAGTTTTGCAAGTGTAAATTCAGAAACACAACAAAAAATAAATTACCACTTCCAGTCAATGTGGGGAAGTAGAAATCCGTACTTCAATCTTAATTTGTATACAACACATAAAAGGGAAATGCAAATTAGGGATTCGCAATACACAGTTTTCTCAAAGAAGAAAAGAATCGAACGAAAAATGAAAAACTATCAGCGACCACAAATATGGGCACGGACTCAAGGCGGCGGCGCGCCCATAAGGAAGCAGAGCACGGCGAGATGGCAGCGCCGTTTTTCACCTCCGGTGTTTGGTCGTTTAATTCGAGCACGCAAGGCTGGGTCGAACCAGACCAGGGGAAACGACCGACCCGAGGGCAAAATCGTCCTAAAAGAAATGACGCGTGGGCCCAGACTTGGAAAAGGAGGAAAAAAGTTAAGCATGCTCCTATTAATTGAGCCAAATTGACACATGTGTGTTTTCCATACTAATAATTTCATGTATCGTCGTCGTCTATATAGATACGTATGTAGTGCATATTGAAATCTCTAAAAAAAACTTGTATTAAGAAATGGAGGGAGTACTCGCATTCCCTGCTTGTAGGAGGGGAGGGGCAAGTAATAAACAAGCAAAAAGCAGGCTGTCCTGCGATGCATTTCTTGCAGCAAGAACAAGAGTCTTCGGGCCAGGAACGAGAGCCGAGATTTCTTGACGCGCTTGTTCCTCTACCCGTTCTAAAGAGAAAAAAGGTAACTTGCTCCTCTGACCGAAAGCAGAAGCAGAGTGGATCTTGGGGAGGAGCAGAGAAAATGATGAGTCGGGCGAGGCCTAACCTGAAGAGCGGATCGGTCCGGCTGGAGCTCAATGGCGGCGGCCGCTGGTCCGGGGCGAGTGCGGAACGGGAGCTCAAGCTGGCTGTCTCTTCCAGGATGCCAGATCTAGTCCGGAGGGGGGATGTATTCTCACAGTGGAAGGCGTCTTGCAAAAGCGGAAACGGATTTTCAAGCCTGGGACCGGTTACGTATGCAAACGGAGCCGCCCCATTGCTTTGCTTGGAGCCTTGGACATGGTGCCGGCCTAGAATGGTCCAGCAACCACTGGCCTCAAATTTTATTGGGTAACACGGTCCGACCATTTAAATGCTAGGTCAGCACTAGAATCTCTATCTCTACTACTATTAAACAAGCAACATACTCATCGCTAAGTGCACTCAACCTAAGCTACACATAACAGCACAAATCAATTACAGCCTCACGATTAGCATCATTTAATTTGATCAAACCGTTAGGATTACACTAACCCTCAGCCAAAACTGTGTTTAGCATTTTTCAAGGGCAGACGAAAACTCTGCTATCCCACGCCCGCTATTGCTACAACACGCGCGGCATGAAAATAGAAAACTGATCGCAATCAGATTCCATTAATCTTGTTGCGTTACTTCTCACAGCAATTACCCCACGACCCCTGCCGCACGAGACGCAATCTACTCTTCTTCTTCAACATGGACGAGCCCCCTCCCATCTAAAGCAAACCACAATAAGATTGTAGGCGGCGAGGGCGCGGCCAAGTGGCATCGGATGTTGCTGCCGGCAATGCACCTCGGTGAGACGATGCTAGAGATAGGTTAGGCCAGTCAGTTCGCCGATACATCATGGCGCGAAGGCCGATCCACCCATGGCCCCGAAGCCCATCGCGAGGACTAGGAAGGACACCGCTGAACAGATGTCGTTCCGGTACCATCGTGCCAAGGAGAAGCAGAGCCGGCGGGGCACAGCGGGAGCCGAGGACGCCATGCCGACGTCATGTGGGCACGTCCGGTCCCATTTACAGTTCAAGCCCACCTACCCCCGCTAGCCGCCCATTGGTGCCGTGGGCCAAGAAGACGCTTACTGGGCCTAATCACACACTATGTTGCATGTGGGCCTACTGGGCCTTCTGTGGGCCTGAATCCTGGCCCATGGTTGGGTTTCTAGTCGTATTCAGACTGTAGTGGCCCAGTAGGTGGCATTTTTTTTGCTTTATTTATTTTATTTTGTTTCTACTTATTGTTGCTATTTTTAATTATTTTATTAAAGTTTATTTATTTTACTTTATTAAAGTTTATTTGGTTTCTATTTATTTATTAAAGTTTATTTTGTTTCTATTTATTTATTAAAGTTTTTTTATTTCTACTTATTTATTTTCTTTCCTTTTTTACCTTTTTATTTATTTTATGAAAATTCTTTTTTTTTGCTTTACTTACTTTATTTTGTTTCTACTTACTGTTGCTATTTTTATTTATTTTATTAAAGTTTATGTATTTTACTTTATTAAAGTTTATTTTGTTTTTACTTATTTATTAAAGTTTATTTTGTTTCAACTTATTTATTAAAGTTTATTTTGTTTCTATTTTATTTTTCTTTTCTTTTTTGCTTTTATTTACTTATTTTATGAAAATTCTTTTTTGCTTTATTTATTTTATTTTTTTTCTACTTACTGTTGCTATTTTTATTTATTTTATTAAAGTTTATTTATTTTACTTTATTAAAGTTTATTTTGTTTCTACTTGTTTATTAAAGTTTATTTTGTTTCTTATTTATTTTATTTTGTTCCTACTTATTTAGGCATCTCATTGGTCCCGGTTCGTGGCATAAACCGGGGCTAAAGGGCAGCCTTTGGTCCCGGTTGGAGCCACCAACTGGGACCAATGGTGGCGGGCCAGGAGCGAGGCCCATTGATCCCGGTTCGTCCCACCAACCGGGGCCAAAGAGGCCAGACGAACCGGGACCAATGCCCCCACGAGGCCCGACAGGCCCCCTGGCCTCACGAACCGGGACCAATGGGCCCGTGGGTCCCGGTTCGTGACTGAACCGGGACTAATGGGCTTATCTGGCCCGAACGTAAGCCCTGTTTTCTACTAGTGACACGAGATGGAGGCTCCGGAGCCACCTGCTCAGGAGCCTCGGTCGGGACTGGACCCACGGCCACCCCATGGGTCTTCTTCTTCTTATGCTTCTTCTTCTTCTTGTTCTGAGTAGGAGCACCTTGATCTTCCGGAGACCGGTGCGGGGGAGAAGACCGCACCGGCCGGACCTCGCCCCGCCGCCTATCATAGGCGGCACCGCGCGGCAAACGACGGTCATCCCCCCGAGAGAAGACCCGGCCATCATCCCCCTGCCGCACGGACGGGCCATCCCGCGGGGCATAGGAGCTGCCTGACCCCGACCCGCGGCGACGCCAATCGCCATCCGAGGGGCGGGGAGCATCCCACCCAGCAGGGTCGCGAGGGGTCGAACCCGCCCGGTCCCGAGCCGCCGGAGACGGACGAGACACCAGCTCCTCCCGCAGGGCCGCCTCACGGTCCAGGTCCGCCTGCCGCCGACGATCGGCCTCGCGACGCCGGACATCACCCTGGGACCTAGGAGGGGGAGACGGGGATCCCTGGCCGGGTCACGCGGCGGAGGCGGCCGGCGCAACGAGGTGCCGGAATATGTTGCCGACGACCTCTCCGGCCGTCCGGACTCCCCCCGAAACTGGCGCGCCGACGGGGACGACTCAGGGCGGCCCTCCGCCGCAGCAGGCAGCGGGCGCTTCGGCCGGGGCTGGCCAACACCGGCGTCCCGAGCCATCAATGCCTCGAGGTAGGAGCGGGGGCGCAAAGGGCGGAGGCGGACAACGGCGAGGCGGACGGGAGAAACGCACCCTGGGACGAGCACGGGGGAGAGAGAACAGGCGAAGCGAGCGGGAACGAAGTAGAAGAACCCGAATGTGGCGACGCGGGGTGGATGAGACGGGCGAAGCGGCGCCCTCGTGCCACATAGACCCTAGAAGCCGGCCAACCACACCGCAAGTCAGATCCACCCCGTTGGATCCACAGCCAACGGGTCGGATCAGCGGGTGCGAGGCGCCACTCCCGGTTGATCTGGGCCAGGATATCCTGGGCCCGCTGGGCCATGGCGGCGATCTCCAGGGGAGACGGTCCACCAGTCGCCACAACATTGGGCCCGGCCCGGCCGCGAACAGGCCCAACAGCCGTGCAGGCCCTAGACGGCCCACGCAGCGGAGGGGGCAAGGCAGGGTCCAAGCGAAGGGGATCTCCCTCGACCAAGACCGCCGGCGGCGGCGGGGACAGCGCCCGGACGGCCGCCCCGACCATACCCCAAACACCGGACGAGCCGGCCGTCACACCCACAGCCGGGGACCTGCCGGACGCAACCGGCGACGGCCGACGCGGAGGCACACGGAGCTCCGTCGAATCAGAGGAGCCCAAAGTCCCGCGCCCCCGGCAAGCCATCGGCGCGCCCTACGGCCAAGACCTCCTTGACGCGCCAGCGCCCCGGCGACGAACCGGCCGTGCCGCCGCCCAGAACTCCCCAAACGAGGGCGGGGCGAGCTTTACGTGCCGCTGCCCAGAACTCCCCAAACGAGGGCGGGGCAAGCTTTACGTGCCGCTCCACCGGGCCGTCCTCCGCCTCGTCCTCCTCCGCAAGATCTGCCCAACTCACCTTCCGGGGAGCACAGCTGAGCGCCGGCCCCAGGCCAACGGCCGCGGCCGGCTCCGGCGCACCGGCGGCGAGTTCAGGACGCCTCAACGGTCGCCAGAGAGGAGCGTCCGTACGTGTTCAAACTCGAATATCATCGTAGTCGGACATTCAGTTTGGAATCTCTATAATAGGTTCGCTGGTATTTATCACACAACGAACTGCTTTTAAACTGACATGGCATTGATCCTTCGTCAATAATTCACGTAAACGAACCGAGGGTTGCTGCGAAAACGCCCACAGCTGGTAGTCGCCAGTTAGGCTGCCCATAATGGAAGTATCATAGATAGTATCATGAATGCCAACTAGACAACGTTGATGAGGTGGCATAGAATTAAATGAAAAAAAGAGGGTTGAGTATCATATCATGATACCGTATCATATTAAATGATGTGCTATTATGTTTCATGCATGTCAATAAATGAACTCTCCTATGATACTTCCCATTACAACCGACCTTAGCTTTTCCAAAAAATAAAGCCAGTGATGCTGCTGACTCGAGAAACAAACGTTAGTGCATATTTTGGCTATTGTTGTAGCACACCATCACGATACGAACAAAAACTGTGATAATAACCAGCTAACCACTATTTGTTGTCCGGTCGAGTTGGAGAGAAGCTGAATAATGGAGATATCGCTGACACGCCCTCCATCATCGATCGTATACCCACAGTGTAAACTAATATTAGTGACCTAAAACGTTTTATATTTCTTTACAGATTTAGTACATGTCTAACCACCGACAGCATTCCGTGTAGGTGAGTCCATACTCAAACGTGAATATGCTTCGTAATGGCCCCTAGACAAAATCATGGTGCGAGATCTTGTTGCTTAGGAAATATTAATTTCTGGCACGACTGCACTGAATTTTCTGTAATTTCTAGAGATCTTCATGAAGCTACATGCTCTATCTAAACCAGTCACTCTGCATCAACATGCATTGTTATCCTTATATAGAAATTTCTCTTTTTTGTTTTTTCCACACAAGAGAGCATTTGACCTTGAATCTTATCAGGTCAACTATACATAAGTTCCACTCTTTGTATAAAATGTTTCCAAAATTTCTTTCAAAGTTCTAATGAGTTGTATCATTTTTCAAAATTTCTATTGCACCAAAAAATAAAATAAAAACATTTCTGCACATAGTAGTACTTGTGTGATGTTGTTCTGCAAAGTTTCGAGTTCAGTTGTTCTTTTTTTGTGAGAAACAAAAAAGAGGAGTTTGGCCACACAAGCATTGATGCACAAATGAACTCTAAGGATAGATTGTATAGTGGTATGCTAGTACAATCACAACTTTCCCAATGATGAAAAACATTAAAAATTTGTTTGACTGAAATGCAACATGAATTCTAGGAAACTTGGCGTAAGTTTCGGTATCCTTTATTCAGCTCCAAGTCATGTGGTAGAGAAATATTTTGACAAGAATTCATATATTTTTCTATATCTAATATCCTGCTAAAATGGCTGATTTTTTTCAATGTTGTGGTGAAATTTCATCGAACATATCCAAAAGTACATTGTTGATCAGTCTCCGGGATTATCTATTTATCAAATTCACATCTTCTGTATTCGCAGCTAACAAACCACGGAGTCGACGAAACAATTGTACAAGATATGAAAGATAACACTGTGCAGTTCTTTGGCTTGCCGCTGGAGAAGAAGAAAGCAGTGGCCATCCAAGCAGGTGGCCTCGAAGGGTTTGGACACTACTACAGCATCGTGTGAGAAGTTGGACTGGGCAGAGAGTCTAATCCTCGTGACGGAGCACAAGGAGCAAAGGAACATTCAGTTTTGGCCTGCCGATCCATCAACATTTAGGTCCTAATAATACACTATTAATCTTCTTCATCTCTTGCTTAAATTACATGTTGCATTCCTTTGTCTCACTCTCGTTTGTGTGGATTACAAACAAAAAAAAATCTTTCAGGAATGCACTTGACAAGTACTCAATGGAGATGTCAGACCTCACAAGTCGCCTCATGCTGTTCATGGCGAGCGACCTCGGAGTCGAGCAGGAGACGCTTGTGGGAACCTTCCAGGGCAAGAAACAGAGTGTGGCATTCCACTACTACCCTCCGTGCCGCCACCCAGAGAAGGTGATCGGCATCACGCCGCACCACGACGGCCTCGCCCTCACGCTGCTGCTGCACGTCGACGACACCCCCAGCCTGCAGGTGAGGAAAAACGGCACCTGGTACCCGGTGAAGCCGCTGCCAGGCGCCTTGGTCATCAACGTTGGCGATATTCTCCAGATCCTCACCAATGGCACGTACAAGAGCGTCGAGCACAGGGTATTGCCGGACGTTGAGAAGGGCCGGGCCACCGTGGTGATGTTTCAGCATGCTTGTGTTGCCGGGATGGTGAAGCCGCTCCCGGAGCTAGGCGAGGCGGCGTACAGGGCGATCGAGAAGGTTGAGTACATCAAGGGGAACTTCAGGGCGCTGGCCGAAGGGACATGGTTCGTGGATAGTCTCAAGATCAATCATGGAACCTAGTTACCTAGATCCAGGATGGAATATAAAGAAGTTAATTTCTTCATTTTATGTCGTGTATGTATGTATCCAACGGCAATAACAAACCTGGACCAAAAATAAATAAACTCGATTGGACATTTTTTTTGACAAAGGGTGCTTTTTATTGGAGTGAAATGCACCACTAGTCTACTAACTCAAACTAATTACACCTTCTAGGGCAACAACTCCAGAAGCGATCGGATTTAGTTCATAAACTCGTTTATTTGATCTAATAAGGCCAAAAACAATCCAAGAGGAAAAACCAGCCAAGTGGCTGCCAGGTCATCGTTCCTTAGTCTGTTATATAACTGACTACTTTTTACAGGGACCTATTTGCAAATTGACCTATTTGTCTAGCAACCTCGCTCAGCTAATGGCCTATCTTTACGTAGTAGTAGTAAAGCAGTGCTGATACGGTTCACCACCGCGTAATTTTGCATAAAAGCCCATGTGATTTTTGTTATTCAACTCGCATGCCAGATTTGCTTCTGTTCGTATGCTATCTTTGATTTTCTGGTACGTCCGTCGCTCAGATGGGCCTGCTAGGCTCGCCTAGGCCCTCTCCACAAATTTCTAGTTTACAACTTATTATGCACAAATTTAAGATTCGAATAGATAGTCCCATCTCGGTACTTTACATCAAATGCTAGCAACTTATATACGTTCCAAATTACAAGAACCAACAAGCCAACAACACAATTAAAGAGGAGAGGTTCATAAATCCAACAAAAAACAGTATGGGGTGCCCAGCCTAATAGAAAGCTCGAGACAGTGCCAAGAGGATACAGAAAAAGATTCAAGATTGATAGCGCCGACCTGAAGACCTGTTGCTGACACCAACAACGTGGGTAGCATGCAGAGTACAGAGATGGAAGCTCGCGCCGCACCAGCATCTTCTGCCACCGGTAGCCTCAGTGCCCCCAGGAGCTCCATCCGGCCGAAGAACGCGAATGAGCGGAGCCACGATGGCAGAGGAGCGAGAGGCGCTCGGGCAGGAGGCTGCCAAGCTACGGGGGAGGCGGCGCTCGCTGGTGGAAGCGGCGGCGGTCGGATTAGAAGGCCGACAGCGGTAGGGGATCGAGCACCAGGGAAAATGAAGGAGAGGGTGAGGGAGAGGGGATCGCGTGGGGGTTGGGCGCTGCGCGTGCGAGCATCTCTGGGTGGCCATGAACGAGGGAGTGAGCGAGAGAGGTTGAGGGGGGGGGGGGGGGGGTGCTAGGGTTATAGGAGGAGTCCGACCTGGGGCTTAGGCCGCATCAGGTTAGGTGGGCCGGCCCATGTGTTGCTGTTGTGCTCTCTCTCTCTTCTATTTTATTTCCATTTCCCATTTACAGAAATTAGAGAGAGGGTTGCCTAAAAAAATAGAAATTAGAGAGAGGGAAAAGAGAAAACAGAAATAGCTAGAGATTTTAGAAAACATTGAACCTTTCTACATGGAGTCTAGATTTATACTTAGCCCAAATAAAAAAGTTACACCCACTATGAAAGAGTTGAATTCAGACTCATTTGAATTTCCAAAAATGTTGATATTTTTGGTGGAGCTCTGATAAATGCAGAAATGATTAAGGGAAAGGTTTGGGGGTCTATATTCAAGTAGAAAAGGCGTGAGATTTTAGAAAATGTTTGAAAGGAATTTGAAAAGGCACTTAAATAAAAGCTACGTTCAAATGATTTTATGAAAATATTCATATTTAGCTACTTTAGTCCCTATTTTTTCAAATGCATTTATTCATGTGAATGCCTGGGTAGCTTGCAGATATAATTATAAAAGGAGGAAATTTCTTCACCCATTCCATCATACGTTTGCTCAGTACGGAGTAGCTTGCAGATGGAGGGACTCATGTTGAGCTAGATGAGATTAGTTGTTTAAGTTTTAAGCATTACTGGCCTGGTTCACTGACATATGTGTTGTGTGATATTTGTGCTCTCTGTGGGATCGATACTTTTACTTCGAAAAGGCTAGAACTAAACCGTGTGCACTTGCAGGCCATCAATGTGCTTCCATAAGAAGCACAAATTTGCTTTCATGGAGGCACACATTTAGTTTCGAGAAGTACAGTTGTGCTTTTCAAAAAGGAAAAAATATATCTGTGTTGCTTCTCGTGGAGGCACGTATTTGCTTCGGCGAGAAGCAGAGCTGTGATTCTCGAAAAAGAAAAAAAGTATTAAAAAAACCATGCTTCCGCTTCTGTTTTTTTTTATTTCCCTGGTTTTTTTCATAAAAAAGTTCACCGAAACATGTTAACAAGTGATCTAGTATAGAAGATCTCGATGCGAGAAATCTAATGGTGAATACGGTCAGTATTTAACGCACGGTTCAATACATAAAACATTTTGATCAAAATGGATCTACGAAAAAAGGGAAACTCTCAAGCTGTGACAAGTGGCGCACATAGTTTTTCTCTTGTTAGTGCCTGAGAAGGTGGAAGTGGACTTATTAAGAGGTGGCGTTTAATTAGTGATTTTGGCGAAATAGGAGCACCTGCTTGGTTCCTCACAGTTTGAGACATGATCCGGTTTACATGGGTCGTTGGTTCATGGAATCCAGGCCGAATGTTGTGCTGTTTTCTCTTTTATAAATGTTTAATCCAAACAAAGTGAGGTATATGTTTGAATGTCTAGAAAGAAAAGTATCCCAAGATGGTGCTGAAAATCACTTTCAAATATATTTCAGCCGTTGATAAAGTTATTGGAGTTCACTGAATATTTGTTTAATATTTGGTCAATGGACTAAAATTTCCACTTGAATCCGGTTGCAATCCAACTAATATTTTAATTTCTTTTGAAATTCTTTGAATTTGTGTATACTAGTTTCATCATTGAAATATGACCTGAAATATTCGGGCCAAAAGGTATTTATTTCAATATCTACCTAAATGACTGAAATTTTCGTGATTTTTGATGAAATTCATTGGAATTGTAATAATATTCCCAACAAGAAGATATTTGAACATCTATAAGAATAAAGCCATCTAGTTCCCCAGACAAATATACAATTTGCCTATTTCTACTTGTTTGCATTTTTCTATGAACCATTGAACCTCCATAGTTTAAAATTTAAACTCTATGAAACAATAGAACTTAAATGAATTAAACGCCGATATTCAAATGGAGTTAGAGCAGAAGTTTTCTGAAGACCTTCGTACAACTTTTACGCTTCATCAAACGCTTTGTTGCTCGTTTTTCACATAGTTAAACGTGTGTTTGTTGCTAAAAAGGAATAAAGTCGCCTCTAGCGGACTATAAGAAGAAGAAAATCACCAGCTTTTTTAGGACAAAATGACCACAAAATGACAGCTTTACCCTGACTGAAATCAGCATGCCCAGACTGTGGTGCACCCGATTATTTTTCCAGATTTTGGTCATAAAATTAGGACCGCTGTATGCTAGCCCATCGTAGGAAACACAGAGATGATGATGCGCGGGGACGTACTAGTAGTCCAGTGCCGAACTGGAAACACATACACAAAAACAAAACTAGTACCAAACTGGATTCAGACCCGGTCTCATGTGGCGTACGTCGATAGATCGACCAGTTATATGCGATCCGATGCGACGAGGCCTGGACCTGGTGGTCGCAGATGATTTCGATGGAATCTGTAGCGGATGAGATTTTGCAGGAGATCCTGCTGAGGGATGCCCACCGACGATACTAGATGCACAACTAGGACGGGGGCTGGGGGTGGGTGGAAGAACCTTATTCAATCTTCAGAGAGCCGTCACTGTCTCGTCTTCCTTAGTAGGATATAAACCCTAACAAAACTCGAAGAAACATATAGAAACAATGCCCTCCCGCCAACAACTGTCGAGATCCACCATGTCGCCATGGCCCGAAGGCCACCGGAGACGAGGTGGACAGACGGCGGCGGCGGCGGAAGGCAGAGAAACCCTATATCTCTATGGGAGGAGGCGGTTGCGTGAAGGACGCCATCAAACATGGAGTATAGCCGTTGTGAAAGTGAAACATCCAGGCCGACCGGATCTTAGACTTCCGCTACTGTGATCTGAAATTCTCACTTTTTTAATGCTTATTTTATACTTTGTGTTCGGCTAGGCTGTGGATTTTCAGAAAGTAACTTTGGGAGATGTGCTATGGAAATGCAGTTGTAGTATGAGTGCTGTGCGAAAGCTCTAGTGCCATTTGGCAAACTAGATGTATGAAATGTGAATGTGGGATAAATGTCTGAAGTACCCCAAAGAACTGAATATTGGTTGCTAGTTAATTATTCAATGGTTTTTGAGTTGATGTATATCAATGAAAAAAATGAATTTTGCATATAAAATTTGGATCATGGAACATCTAATTGAGAACAATTATAAAACATAATAAACTAATTATTTGTCAGTGTCGATCAAATGGAATTTTGGCATAGTAAGTAATTAGGGGCAGGAGGTGGCACACACGACAGTCGAGGGCGACGGAGCCTTGACCCCCGATGGATGCTGAGGGACGGGAAAAGGGGCTAGAGTATCAATGCTTTCGATGAGATCAACTTGCTGTTAATCCATCTGCCCAAGCAATTTGCAATGAGCATCATCACCATGGGTTGCTGGCACATTTGGATGCAGAGAAACTCCAAAATTTTCAAAGCTCAAAACCCATCGGTTCAAGGATGGAGAAAGCTACTCAAAGATGACCTAAAGTTGATGATTCTGAGAACCAAAGAGAAACACAGGGAGGCTTTCAGCGGATGGATTACAGATAATCTAAATTAATTCTTCATGGACATTCCTAGAGCTGGTATTGGTTAGATGGCATCTTTTTGTTTATTCTTTGCTTGTATGTAAATAACTTCGTTATATTTTGAATAAAAATTACCGTAGAACGATTGTTCTACGGTCTTCGGTTCAAAAAAAAGGGGCCAGGTCATGAACATTTTTTGGATCAATATAAAATTGTGAACATTTTTTAAAATTAGTGAAAATAATTCAAGTTCGTGAAGATTTGTTCAAATTCATGAACATGTTTCAAATACACAAAGATTTTTCAAAACCATAAACATTATTATATTTCCATAACTTTTTTCAAAATCAAGACCATTTTTAAATATGCGAACATTTTTTTAAATTACGAACATCTTTTTGAATACACGAATATCTCATGATTTCTTGCACATATTTTTTAAATAACATTTTAAAAAAATCACGAATCATTAATTAAAAAAATGAAAAAAAACAGAAGAAAAAATAGGGTGGGCCGTCTCAAAATGGTGCGGGAGGGAGGGGGGGGGGGGGCGTAGAGCGTCAAATAGGAGAGCAACAAAATGGAGGTTACACTTTGGTGTCCTGGGAGAACGCCAAATGGTGGGTCCAACCGCCGCCACATGTCGCGTGCGCGACACTTTCTCTCGATTTTCCTTTTCTTTCTATTTTTCTATACAGTTTTCATGTTTTAGATTTTTTTTGGGCTTTTTGGTTCTCCATAGTTATGAAGATATTCTTTTCATGGATTTTATTTTTTGTGCAGGAAAAAAATTGTGCTTCTATGAGAAGCACATATTTGCTTCTCTTGAAAGCACAATTTACTTCCGTGAGAAGCACGAAAGAAATACGTGATTCCACGACATGCACAGATTCGTTTCTCGTGGATGCACAAATATTCTTCAGAAGTATGCTTCTCTAAAAGGGAAACAAACTATGATTTTCATAGAAATAAAAATATTTGCTTTCATAAGAAGCGCAAATTTGCTTTCATGGAGACACATATTTTCTTCCGCGAAAAGTACAGTTGTGCTTTTCAAAAAGGGAAAGAAAATTTGTGCTTCCATGAGAAGCACATATTTGCTTCTTGTGGAGGCACATATTTGCTTATGCGAGAAGCAAATCTGTGCTTCTCGGAAAAGGAAAAAAAGTATAAAAAAACCATGGTTCCGCCTCTGTTCTTTTTTTGGTTTGTGGTTTTTCCCTGAATTTTTTCGTAAACAAATCCATCAAAACCTATTAACATGTGATGTAGTTAAGAGGAATGGTGAAACGGTTTAGGATTTGAACACAGGGTTTAATAGATAAAACATTTTAATCAAAACGGATCTACTCCCTCTCTCTCAGTTTACAAGGCGTGCGCGTACCACTAGGTCCTCAATTTGACCAACCTAATACAAGTCATATATTACAAAAAATATACCAATATAAACTTCAGATGTTATATTTTCAAACGATACAATTTTTATATTATATAGTTTATATAGGGTGATAAAATTGGCAACCTAGGTATACGCGCAGGACTTATAAACTGAGACGGAGGAAGTACGAAAAAAGGAAAAACTCTCAAGCTGTGACAAGTTGTGCACATATAGTTTTGTCTCTTATCAGTGCCTGAGAAGGTGCAAGCGACCTTATTAAGAGTGCCTAAGAAGGTGGGAGTGACCTTATTAAGAGGTAACCCTTAATTAGTGATGTTTGCTAACGCTTCACGAAACGCTTTGTTGCTCCTTATTCACATACTCAAAGGTGTGTTTGTTGCTGCAAAAAGAGGAAGTCGTTTTCCTTTTTTTTTTCCACTAGCGGACTATAAGAAGAAGAAAACCACCACATTTTTTTGAAGACAAAATCACCACAAAATGATAGATTTACCCTGGGCACACGATTTATTTTCCAGACTTTGGTCGTAAAATTCTGGACCGCTGTATGCTAGCCCATCATAGGAAACACAGATGATGATGCGCGGCAACGTACTAGTACCAAATTGGATTCAGACTCGGTCTCTCAGGTTGCGTCGATCCACCGACCAGTTATATGCGATCCGATGCGACGAGACCTCACCTGACCTACTCAAGCCTCTAGGGTTTCGATGGAATCTCTAGCGGATGAGATTTTGGAGGAGATCCTGCTCAAGCTGCTCACGAGGGACGCCGCCCGCTGCTGCTGCGTGGCGAGGCTCTGGCAGAAGATCGTCACCGACCCCTCCTTTCGCGCCCTCCACGCCAAGGAAGCACATGTCGTCTCCGGCGACGGCACGGAGGCCCTACTCGTGTCGGAGATGTGCGTGCCGGGCAAACCCCTGGAGGCGACGGTCTCCAATGCCTCCTCGGGGAAGCCCATGTGCAGCGTCGACGACCTGGCCGTCGAGTACAGCCCCATCAATGTCTGCAACGGCTTCCTCCTCATCGCACCCCGCGTCAAGAATTCGCCCATGTTCGTGTGCAACCCTGTTACGGGAGAGAAACTAGAGATTGCGCCGCCGCCGGAGATCAACTTCGTCTACCGGCGCATGGACACCATGGGGTTCAGCCCATCCACCAACCAGTATAAGTTGTTTCGCTTTTCCTTCACGGTCGACCCCGAGGTCAACCACCTGGACGTGTAACGGCCGCGGGTGGCGCCGTCACCCGCACCTGATCCCTTGCAGCACAAGATACGGCCTATACTCGTCGCCGCCCGTGCTCATGAACGGCAAGTTGTTTGGAGTGGTGCGACGGTCGACAGGATGCTAGTGATCGATGTGGCGAGCGAGGCACTGGGCACGTACCGCCTCCCGGATCCACGTACCACGGAGGAGGCCGCAGTGGTGCACACCCTGGAACTGCGTGGGCAGCTTTGCGTCGCCGTGCACGTCCGACATTAGCTCGATTTCTGGATCATGCCGCCGTTAGGTCCACAGCTCCACAACATGGAAGACGAGAAGTTGCCTAAGTGGCAACTGCGTTACAGCTTTTACATAGATATATATGGCACCAAGGACCATATGAGTGGCGCTTGGTTTAACGATGCCGGCGGGGTGCTGTGCTACAAGCTGCGGGATCGTCTCTACAAGTATGACACAACCAAGAATAAGAAGCAGCAGCAGCAACAAACCAAGAATAAGAAGCAGCACGATGCACAACAACACTTTGAGCACGCCTTGATACATACTGTGGGCTGCCAAAAATCAACAAGGAAAAGCCACTCTACAAGTTGCCCACCCAACGGCACTACTGACCAGCGTGCTGCCAAGAGGGCCCGGGAGACAATATGACAATCAACCAACTGACAGAGTTCTGCTCCAGAAAATTTATTGACTCGTATAATTGTTCTGTACATAATCTGTTTTTCATATTTGCGAGGAAAATATATCCCTCCATCCATTTTTGTAAGGTGTACTGTTAACTTCAAACTTTTGTTATGGCTGACAAAGTTCATAAACAAAAGGTATCGACGACCATGAAGAAATCAATATCATTATATCCATCCAGATTGCGTCTTGTTCTGTATATATTGATAGTTTTTTTTCTTATAAATGTGACTAAGATAAAATAATGTTAGTTATGAAAAAAAATACAAAAGGAAGGGATTACTATTCAATTATGTGCGGCTTATCATACTCTGGCAAACAAAGCACTCATCTCTGGCATGGCATGCGTCCAGAAATGTCCATGTGTGTAGAAGAGTAATTGGTAATCTACTAGAAGGGTTGGGCGTGCTTTGTTGCGTTGTTGGTGTTGTTGAGATTCTTAAAAAGAAATTAGTCATTTTGTTTAAAAATATAAGGTGTATTACCTTTTTAAAAATCCACCCTCCTTAAGTTTGATCAAATTTATGAAGAAATATATCAAAATTTGTAATATAAAATTAGTGTTACTAGAATTAAATGAATTTTCATCATCTTTTGGCTTAATATTGTGGTTGTCGATATTTTTGCCTCTAAACTTGGTCAAAGTTAAAGAAATTTGACTTTGCAAAGAACTAATACCCCTTGTATTTAACTAGCAAAAGAGCCCGTGCGTTGCAACGGGAGAGAAAACATAACACACGCTCTTAGTCCAATAACTATCACTCAAGACCACAATAGGTCCATCTCCTTTTATTTTTGCGAGGCATCATACTTTTGTTGCCGCTTATCCTCCTTCTCACCCTCGCCGGAGATGGCCTCGGTGTTCACACAAAACAACAAAAAACGTGTTTGAATATGGTTAATCCTAAGGCGTCTCCCTCTCCCTCCCTCCCCCCCCCTCTCTCTCTCTCTCTCTCTCTCTCTCTCTGAGAAATTTGTTGTTTTCCCCTGCGACATTTTTCAGAGGTATGCATGTGTAGTTATTAATGTTTCCTTTTTCCTATATGGTTATAGTGGGGTGTTTATTTGCAATCCGGTTGCCGACACGAAAGAAAAACGGGTCTTGCGCTATAAATTATAAGTTTGCTTACAAAAAATATTTTAAAAATGTTGGGGAACGTAGTAATTTCAAAAAAAATCCTACGCACATGCAAGATCATGGTGATGCATAGCAACGAGAGGGGAGAGAGTGTCCACATACCCTCGTAGACCGAAAGCGGAAGCGTTAGCACAACGTGGTTGATGTAGTCGTACGTCTTCACGGCCCGACCGATCAAGCACCGAAACTACGGCACCTCCGAGTTCTTGCACACGTTCAGCTCGATGACGTTCCCCGGACTCCGATCCAGCAGAATGTCGGGGAAGAGTTCCGTCAGCACGACGGCGTGGTGATGATCTTGATGTTCTACCGTCGCAGGGCTTCGCCTAAGCACCGCTACAATATTATCGAGGAGAACTATGGTGGAGGGGGGCACCGCACACGGCTAAGAGATCAAGAGATCAATTGTTGTGTCTCCAAGGGGTGCCCCCTCCTTGTATATAAAGGAGTGGAGGAGGGGGAGGGCCGGCCCTCTCTCTATGGTGCGCCCTAGGGGAGTCCTACTCCCACCGGGAGTAGGATTCCTCCTTTCCTAGTAGAACTAGGAGCCCTTCCAAGTAGAAAGAGTAGGAGAGAATGAAGGAAGGGGGCGCCCCCCTCCCTAGTCCAATTCGGACTAGTCTATGGGGAGGGGTGCGGCCACCCTTTGGGGCCTTTCTCTCCTTTCCTGTATGGCCCATTAAGGCCCAATACATATTCCCGTAACTCTCCCGTACTCCGGAAAATACCCGAATCACTTGGAACCTTTCCGATGTCCGAATATAGTCGTCCAATATATCGATCTTTATGTCTCGACCATTCGAGACTCCTCGTCATGTCCCCGATCTCATCCGGGACTCCAAACTCCTTCGGTACATCAAAACTCATAAACACATAATATAACTGTCATCAAAATCTTAAGCGTGCTGACCCTACGGGTTCGAGAACTATGTAGACATGACCGAGACACGTTTCCGGTCAATAACCAATAGCGGAACCTGGATGCTCATATTGGCTCCTACATATTCTACGAAGATCTTTATCGGTCAAACCGCATAACAACTACGTTGTTCCCTTTGTCATCGGTATGTTACTTGTCCGAGATTCGACCGTCAGTATTTCAATACCTAGTTCAATCTCGTTACCGGCAAGTCTCTTTACTCGTCACGTAATGCATCACCCCGTAACTAACTCATTAGCTACATTGCTTGCAAGGCTTATAGTGATGTGCATTACCGAGAGGGCCCAGAGATACCTCTCCGACAATCGGAGTGACAAATCCTAATCTCGAAATACGCCAACTCAACATGTACCTTCGGAGACACCTGTAGAGCTCCTTTATAATCACCCAGTTACGTCGTGACGTTTGGTAGCACACAAAGTGTTCCTCCGGTAAACGGGAGTTGCATAATCTCATAGTCATAGGAACATGTATAAGTCATGAAGAAAGCAATAGCAACATACTAAACGATCAAGTGCTAAGCTGACGGAATGGGTCAAGTCAGTCACATCATTCTTCTAATGATGTGATCCCGTTAATCAAATGACAACTCATGTCTATGGCTAGGAAACACAACCATCTTTGATCAACAAGCTAGTCAAGTAGAGGCATACTAGTGACACTATGTTTGTCTATGTATTCACACATGTATTATGTTTCCAGTTAATACAATTCTAGCATGAATAATAAAAATTTATCTTGAAATAAGGAAATAAATAATAACTTTATTATTGCCTCTAGGGCATATTTCCTTCAGTCCCCCACTTGCACTAGAGTCAATAATCTAGTTCACATCGCCATGTGATTTAACACCAAAATTCATATCTGTATATGATTAACACCCATAGTTCACATCGTCATGTGACCAACACCCAAAGGGTTTACTAGAGTCAATAATCTAGTTCACATTGCTATGTGATTAACACCCAAAGAGTACTAAGGTGTGATCATGTTTTGCTCATGAGAGAAGCTTAGTCAAAGGGTCTTGTCACATTCAGAGTCGTATGTATTTTGCAAATATTCTATGTCTACAATGCTCTGCACGGAGCTACTCTAGCTAATTGCTCCCACTTTCAATATGTATCCAGATTAAGACTTAGAGTCATCTGGATCAGTGCCAAAACTTGTATCGACGTAACCCTTTACGACGAACCTTTTGTCACCTCCATAATCGAGAAACATATCCTTATCCCACTAAGGATAATTTTGACCAATGTCCAGTGATCTACTCCTAGATCACTATTATACTCCCTTGCCAAACCAGGGCAGAGTATACAATAGGTCTGGTCCATAGCATGGCATACTTTTATAGAACCTATGACTGATGCATAGGGAATGACTTTCATTCTCTCTCTATTTTCTGTCGTGGTCTGGATTTGAGTCTTACTCAATTTCATACCTTTGCAACACATGCAAGAACTCTTTCTTTGACTGTTCCATTTTGAACTACTTCAAAATCTTGTCAAAGTATGTACTCATTGAAAATCTTGTCAAGCGTTTTGATCTATCTCAATAGATCTTGATGCTCAATATGTAAGTAGGTTTACTGAGGTCTTTCTTTGAAAAACTCCTTCAAAACACTCCTTTATGCTTTGCAGAATAATTCTACATTATTTTCGATCAACAATATGTCATTTACATATACTTATCAGAAATGTTGTAGTGCTCCCACTCACTTCCTTGTAAATACAGGCTTCACCGCAAGTCTGTATAAAACTATATGCTTTGATCAACTTATCAAAGCATATATTCCAACTCCGAGATGCTTGCACCAGTCCATAGATGGATCACTGGAGCTTGTACATTTTGTTAGCACCTTTAGGATTGACAAAACTTTCTGGTTGCATCATATACACCTCTTCCTTAAGAAAACCATTAAGGAATGCAGTTTTGACATCCATTTGCCAGATTTCATAAAATGTGGCAATTGCTAATATGATTCGGACAGACTTAAGCACCGCTACAGTTGAGAAAATCTCATTGTAGTCAATACTTTGAACTTTGTCGAAAAACCTTTTTGCGACAAGTCGAGCTTTGTAGATAGTAACACTACTATCAACGTCCGTCTTTCTCTTGAAGATCCATTTATACAATATGACTTGCCGATCATCGGGCAACTCCACCAAAGTCCACACTTTGTTCTCATACATGGATCCTATCTCAGATTTCATGGCCTCAAGCCATTTCACGGAATCTGGGCTCATCATCGCTTCCTCATAGTTCATAGCTTTATCATGGTCTAGTAACATGACTTCCAGAATAGGATTTCCGTACCACTCTGGTGCAGACCGTACTATGAAAAACTACGAGGTTCTGTTGTAACTTGAGTTGAAGTTTCATGATCATCATCATTATCTTCCTCACTAATTGGTGTAGGCATCATTGAAACTGATTTCAGTGATGAACTAGTTTCCAATTCGGGAGAAGGTACTATTACCTCATCAAGTTTCTACTTTTCTCCCACTCACTTCTTTCGAGAGAAACTCCTTCTCTAGAAAGGATCCATTCTCAGCAACGAATATTTTGACTTGTGATTGGAAGGTGTACCCAACAATCTCCTTTGGGTATCCTATGAAGACGCATTTCTCCGTTTTGGGTTCGAGCTTATCAGGTTGAAACTTTTTCACATAAGCATCGCAACTCCAAATTTTAAGAAAAGATAGCTTAGGTTTATTGCTAAACCATAGTTCATACGGTGTCGTCTCAACAGATTTAGATGGTGCCCTATTAAGCATGAATGAAGTTGTCTCTAATGCATAACCCCAAAACGATAGTGGTAAATCGGTAAGATACATCATAGATCGCACCATATCCAATAAAGTAAGATTATGACGTTCAGACACACCATTATGCTATGGTGTTCCATGTGGCGTGAGCTGTGAAACTATTCCACATTGTTTTATATGAAGGCCAAACTCGTAACTCAAATATTCTCCTCTACGATCAGATCGTAGAAACTTTATTTTCATGTTACGATGATTCTCCACTTCACACTGAAATTCTTTGAACTTTTCAAATGTTTCAGACTTGTGTTTCATTAATTAAGTAGATATACCCATATATGCTCAAATCATCTGTGAAGGTCAGAAAATAACGATACCCGCCACGAGCCTTAATACTCATTGGTCTGTATACATCAGTACGTATTATTTCCAACAAGTCAGTAGCTCGTTCCATTGTTCCGGAGAACGGAGTTTTTAGTCATCTTGCCCAAAAGGCACGGTTCGCAAGCATCAAATGATTCATAACTAAGTGATTCCGAAAATCCATCTTTATGGAGTTTCTTGATGCGCTTTACACCGATATGACCCAAACGGCAGTGCTACAAATAAGTTGCACTATCATTATTAACTTTGCATCTTTTGGCATCAATATTATGAATATGTGTATCGTTATGATCAAGATCCAACAAACTATTTTCATTGGGTGTATGACCATTGAAGGTTTTATTCATGTAAACGGAAAAACAATTATTCTCTTACTTTAAATGAATAACCGTATTGCAATAAACATGATCAAATCATATTCTTGCTCAACGCAAACGCCAAATAACATTTATTTAGGTTTAACACTAATCCCGAATGTATAGGGAGTGTGTGATGATGATCATATCAATCTTGGAACTACTTCCAACACTCATCGTCACTTCCCCTTCAACTAGTCTCTGTTTATTCTGTAACTCCTGTTTTGAGTTACTTAATCTTAGCAACCGAACAAGTATCAAATACCCAGGGGCTACTATAAACACTAGTAAGGCACACATCAATAACCTATATATCAAATATACCCTTGTTACTTTGCCATCCTTCTTATCCACCAAATATTCAGGGCATTTCCGCTTCCAGTGACCATTTCCTTTGCAGTGTTAGCACTCAGTTTCAGGCTTTGGTCCAGCTTTGGGCTTCTTCGCGGGATTGACAACTTGCTTGTCATTCTACTTGAAGTTCCCTTTCTTTCCCTTTGCCCTTTTCTTTAAACTAGTGGTCTTGTCAATCATCAACACTTGATGCTCTTTCTTGATTTCTACCTTCGTCGATTTCAATATCACGAAGAGCTCGGGAATCGTTTTCGTCACCCCTTGCATACTATAGTTCATCACGAAGTTCAGTAACTTAGTGATGGTGACTAGAGAATTCTGTCAATCACTATCTTATCTGGAAGATTAACTCCCACTCGATTCAAGCGATTGAAGTACCCAGACAATCTGAGCACATGCTCACTAGTTGAGCGATTCTCCTCCATCTTTTAGCTATAGAACTTGTTGGAGACCTCATATCTCTCAACTCGGGTATTTGCTTGAAATATTATCTTCAACTCCTGGAACATCTCATATGGTCAATGATGTTCAAAACGTCTTTGAAGTCCCGATTCTAAGCCGTTAAGCATGGTGCACTAAACTATCAAGTAGTCATCATATTGAGCTAGCCAAACGTTCATAATGTCTGCATCTGCTCCTGCAATAGGTCTGTCACCTAGCGGTGCATCAAGAACATAATTCTTCTGTGCAGCAATGAGGATAAACCTCATATCACGGATCCAATCTGCATCATTGCTACTAACATCTTTCAACACAGTTTTCTCTAGGAACATATCAAAATAAACATATGAAAGCAACAACGCAAACTATTGATCTACAACACAATTTGCAAAATACTACCAGATACTAAGTTCATGATAAATTTAAGTTCAATTAATCATATTACTTAAGAACTCCCACTTAGATTGATATCCCTCTAATCATCTAAGTGGTCACGTGATCCAAATCAACTAAACCATAACCGATCATCATGTGAAATGGAGTAGTTTTCAATGGTGAACATCACTATGTTGATCATATCTACTATATGATTCACGCTTGACCTTTCGGTCTTAGAGTTCTGAGGCCATATCTGCATATGCTAGGCTCGTCAAGTTTAACCTGAGTATTCTGCGTGTGCAAAATAGGCTTGCACCCGTTGTAGATGGACGTAGAGCTTATCACACCCGATCATCACGAGGTGTCTGGGCACGACGAACTTTGGCAATGGTGCATACTCAGGGAGAACACTTTTATCTTGAAATTTAGTGAGAGATCATCTTATAATGCTACCGTCAATCAAAGCAAGATAAGATGCATAAAAGATAAACATCACATGCAATCAATATAAGTGATATGATATGGCCATCATCATCTTGTGCTTGTGATCTCCATCTCCGAAGCACCGTCATGATCACCATCGTCACCGGCGCGACACCTTGATCTCCATCGTAGCATCGTTGTCGTCTCGCCAACTATTGCTTCTACGACTATCGATACCGCTTAGTGATAAAGTAAAGCAATTACAGGGCGATTGCATTGTATACAATAAAGCGACAACCATATGGCTCCTGCCAGTTGTCGATAACTCGGTTACAAAACATAATCATCTCATACAATAAAATATAGCATCACGTCTTGACCATATCACATCACAACACGCCCTGCAAAAACAAGTTAGACGTCCTCTACTTTGTTGTTGCAAGTTTTACGTGGCTGCTACGGGTTGAGCAAGAAGCGTTCTTACCTACGCATAAAAACCATAACGATGGTTCGTCAAGTTAGTGTTGTTTTAACCTTCTCAAGGACCGGGCGTAGCCACACTCGGTTCAACTAAAGTTGGAGAAACTGACACCCGCCAGCCACCTGTGTGCAAAGCACGTCGGTAGAACCAGTCTCGCGTAAGCATACGCGTAATGTCGGTCCGGGCCGCTTCATCCAACAATACCGCCGAACCAAAGTATGACATGCTGGTAAGTAGTATGACTTGTATCGCCCACAACTCACTTGTGTTCTACTCGTGCATATAACATCAACGCATAAAAACTGGCTCTGATACGACTGATGGGGAATGTAGTAATTTCAAAAAAAATCCTACGCACACGCAAGATCATGGTGATGCATAACAACGAGAGGGGATAGAGTGTCCACGTACCCTCGTAGACCGAAAGCGGAAGCGTTACCACAACGCGGTTGATGTAGTCGTACGTCTTCACGGCCCGACCGATCAAGCACCGAAACTACGGCACCTCCGAGTTCTTGCACACGTTCAGCTCGATGACGTTCCCCGGACTCCAATCCAGCAAAATGTCAAGGAAGAGTTCTGTCAGCACGATGGCGTGGTGACGATCTTGATGTTCTACCATCGCAGGGCTTCGCCTAAGCACCGCTACAATATTATCGAGGAGAACTATGGTGGAGGGGGCACCGCACACGGCTAAGAGATCAAGAGATCAATTGTTGTGTCTCCAAGTGGTGCCCTCCTCCCCGTATATAAAGGAGTGGAGGAGGGGGAGGGCCGGCCCTCTCTCTATGGCGCGCCCTAGGGGAGTTCTACTCCCACCGGGAGTAGGATTCCCCCTTTCCTAGTAGAACTAGGAGCCCTTCCAAGTAGAAGGAGTAGGAGAGAAGGAAAGGGAAGGGAGAAGGAGAAGGAAGGAAGGGGGCGCCCCCCTCCCTAGTCCAATTAGGACTAGTCTATGGGGAGGGGTGCGGCCACCCTTTGGGGCCTTTCTCTCCTTTCCCGTATGGCCCATTAAGGCCCAATACGAATTCCCGTAACTCTCCGGTACTCCGAAAAATACCCGAATCACTCGGAACCTTTCCGATGTCCGAATATAGTCGTCCAATATATCGAACTTTACGTCTCGACCATTTCGAGACTCCTCGTCATGTCCCCGATCTCATCTAGGACTCCGAACTCCTTCGGTATATCAAAACTCATAAACTCATAATATAACTGTCATCAAAACCTTAAGCGTGGGGACCCTACGGGTTCGAGAACTATGTAGACATGACCGAGACACGTTTCTGGTCAATAACCAATAGCGGAACCTGGATGCTCATATTGGCTCCTACATATTCTATGAAGATCTTTATCGGTCAAACCGCATAACAACTACGTTGTTCCCTTTGTCATCGGTATGTTACTTGTCCGAGATTCGACCGTCGGTATCTCAATACCTAGTTCAATCTCGTTACCGGCAAGTCTCTTTACTCGTCACGTAATGCATCACCCCGTAACTAACTCATTAGCTACATTGCTTGCAAGGCTAATAGTGATGTGCATTACCGAGAGGGCCCAGAGATACCTCTCCGACAATCGGAGTGACAAATCCTAATCTCGAAATACGCCAACTCAACATGTACCTTCGGAGACACCTGTAGAGCTCCTTTATAATCACCCAGTTACGTTGTGACCTTTGGTAGCACACAAAGTGTTCCTCCGGTAAACGGGAGTTGCATAATCTCATAGTCATAGGAACATGTATAAGTCATGAAGAAAGCAATAGCAACATACTAAACGATCAAGTGCTAAGCTAACGGAATGGGTCAAGTCAATCGCATCATTCTTCTAATGATGCGATCCCGTTAATCAAATGACAACTCATGTCTATGGCTAGGAAACACAACCATCTTTGATCAACAATCTAGTCAAGTAGATGCATACTAGTGATACTATGTTTGTCTATGTATTCACACATGTATTATGTTTCCGGTTAATACAATTCTAGCATGAATAATAAACATTGATCATGAAATAAGGAAATAAATAATAACTTTATTATTGCCTCTAGGGCATATTTCCTTCAAAAAATATATAACAGGTAAAACTAACATCATATTTAGATTCCACACATTTTTCTAATAAAATTTCATATATAATATGTTAAAATCAAAGTTATGGTTTAAAAGATACGGATAATTTAGAAAATCATTTGTTTGATTTAAATATATTCCGAAGTAATATTTCAAAATACTTAACAGGTAAAAATAATCTCTTATTCATATTCTGCATATTTTTCTAATCAAATTTCATATATAACATGTTCAAATCAGAGTTATGGTTTAAAAGATATGGATGATTTTAAAAAGCATTTGAGTTAAATATGATCCGCGGATGAATTACCTAAGACATCAGGGGGGGGGGGGGGTTTCAAAAAATGTAAAATAACGGTTCGGGTGTGACTTAAATTTGGACTGCGGGTTGATTTCAAGAGCACACGGGGACTTTTGTGTAAAATACGAAAAAACTATTCGTTTTAACTTAAAACAGGACTGCGGGTTGAATTCTCTGAAATAGAGAGACTTTTCTGAAATATGCCATGACGGACGACCAGAAACCCAATTTGCTTTATTATTAGGTAAAGATATTTAGTTTGGCGGATGGGGGAGAGGATTGAGTGTGTTTTATATTTATTTATAATGCGGTTATTTGGTGGGCCTTTGATGGTGTGATTCTTTGTTATGCGCTAATCAACTCATACTTTTGTGAGTAAATTTCTGCGTTGGTGGCTACATGTACTATATTGATGCTATGGTATTATCATATGGTGGCGCTTAGGTGGTAAGAGGGCGCTTAAGTTCAAAACTGAATATCTAAATAGAATAAAAGAGCTTCAAAATTAGGGAATATGTTGAATTAAAATAATTAAATGGAAGAGCTCCTTGAGAAATTATTGACCCGGTCAAAATTAGGTGACCAAGTTCTAAACTAAAGAGCTTAATTAATTGTGAGGACTTAAAAATTAGGAAGCATAGTGTATAATATAAAAGAATTGAATGAGCTTTGAGAAATTGTTGACTTGGTCAAAATTAGGTGACCCAATTCTAATTGGACACCTCAATTGATTGTGAGGCCTTTTACCCGTGGGGAGCTTAGTGATATAGTAGATATGTATCACTCACTACCGGAATTGACAAGCTTGCCCCATGCCCATTTCTTTGTTGATCTCCTCCGGCCGGGCTTGCCTTCGAAAGACCGCCAGCTGCCACCTCCCATCCGGCTCCCCCCTACACCAGCCACCACTGGCATGCTCTCTCCTCCAAGATGAGATCCCACTCTTGATCCCCTCTTTTTTACTTTTTATTTAAATTTGATAATAAATATGTGCTATATTAGAAATGTGCTAGATGATTGAAATTTTGCTATGAGTTAGGGACATAACTACTCCCTTCGTCCCATAATATAAAAGCGTTTTTGACACTAGGATTAGGTAGTTTTTTATTCAGGTATGTGTCAATGTAGTAGATATAGTATCTTAATCAATCTCCATAGAGTGGAAGCTTGACCCAGACTGAAACCATGCTCTTTTTATCAACTCGGTGTCTTGGGTCATTGTACTAACTATATACCCTGCATGTTGTTGTGGGAATCTGTTGTACTATACTTCAACGATATTTGATTATATAGAAGATTAATATTTTGGATTAACATATGCCAATAACATTGATATAAATATTATCTATTATATTTGATTACTGTATAGATGGAAATTGTTTGAAACTCCACCCCATATACTGTGTGCATGCATTTTTTTGAAACTCCACCCCATATACTAATTAGTTAAAATGTTATTACAATAATTTGATACAGCAAACCCCACGTAGGGCGGAAAAGTATTACAAACCCACATAATATCCACAGGTAGAGGGTGGAATGTGTGCGTGTTGAGAGAAATAAAAGTAGCAAACATTCCACCGAAAGTGCTATTCTGCACTCGAGCACATATGTGCTCGTTTTCTCACCCGTCTGTTCGCTCCCAGATCGCCAACCTAGCCCGTATACGCTATTGTATAATTGATGTATCTCGTCAGTTTTCAGAGCCGATGGCCCACATCCGACAAGCAATAAAAGCAACGCCATCCGTTAAGGCTACGCCTGCTCTGAACTGTGGTCACAACATGGGCCATTAAACTAGAGATTCTGTTCCAACGGCGTCAGGGCTCATTTATTACATCCCACAGCCACTATTCGCCTTCGCCATTTATTCCCTGCATCCCTGGTCAAACAAACCCTTGGTCCTGGTCAAACAATCTCTGAAGTGAGCCACTACGCAAAACCATTTTGTTGCGTATATTAAATTTCAGACTGCCTACAAAATGACTGCACTCCGAAGATGGAAATATTTCTAGAAAATTAGCAGTACTATCTAAACATACAAATCTGTTATAGAAAATTAGCAGTTCATCAATTTCTAGGAGTGATACACTGAGAACCCTCGCATAAAAAAAAATACTATCTACGCTCAGAGGACATATGATGAGTTCAGCAGATGCTTGTGTTGGCAACATGATACACTTAACTTATTCTTCGTTTTTTCACCACAGAATTAAACATTGAGGGCCTGCAAGTACTCAGAATGTCACACCTTTCATAAATCATAATTCACATACTTCCTATTGCTTTTAGCTTTGCGTACCACACTCACAATTTACAAAGCCACTTTTGCTGCATGTATCAATATTCAGACTGCTTACGAAATGACTGAATTTCGAAGATGGAAATACTTGATAAAATGTTTATTCATCAACTGCTAGGAGTGATACATTGAGAATCCTCACATAAATTTTTTTAGATCTATAGTCATCAGTTCAGATTTCAGCCACTACTTCCAGATTTTGTAGCACTGAAAATCGACATACCTTCACATCTACCTAGGAGCTTTAGGGTCCATCTCGCCTACCGACTGCTCCGACGCCGGTGGTGAACCTTGCCGTCCAACATCCACCATGCCATCTGGCCACAGATCTTGCCATCCATGCTTAATGCCGGCATTTGCAACTGTTGCTGACCGGATACCGTTGCCTGGACTTGATAATGTACGGGCTGCATCAGAGGATGTCAAACCGCTAGTTGGCGGTGTTCTTGAGGGCTGGTTTTCCCTTGATGTCCACGGTGTCATCTTGGGTGTACATGTCTGCTGCTAGCTCCCCCATTCATAGCCTTGTTTTTCACTTATCGGATTATGCATTGCAGCTGCTCAGACAAACCACTCCCTGCAAGTGTTTTTTGACAGTAATCAATTTGGTGAAGATGCAATGGGACAGATTTTTGCACATAATTAAGGTGGAATACGTGTGCAAGTTTTAACTAGTTTTAACAACAACACTAGACCTTTTCTTTGGCGAAAACAACACATTCAGGTTTTTGAAACTGAAGCAGCATGTCATCAGCATTGACAAACAGAAATGGCAAGATGTATGTAAGTGAAGAAACTTAACTCGCCCAGAAGAAAGCCATTTCAGAAACTAACTAGAACAGAGCAAAAATCATTATTGGGTGCATCTACACCACAGCCAGGGCAAGAATAAAGACATGCGAGCACCCAAAACATAAACAAGTTTCCATACGCATGGTTTTCGAGTCGCGACTCATGCGAGTCGCTCTGGGGCAGCGACTCGGAAGAAGTCGAGCCTGCGTTGTGACTAGTCGCGACTCAGGGTCGCGAGTCAACACTAAGCTAAGTTGACCATATTTTTGCGACTCATAGACTAGTCGTCGACTAGTCGCGACTAGTCGAGCGACTCAAAATCCATGTCCATACGTCATAACATGTACTAACTTGTCATTTTAACTCCTGTGATCATTGAAGGCTATGTCATGATAAGAAGTTGGGGCTTACCATTCCTCACAAAGTACCTCCCAAGCTTCACCTCCTGAACCCTGTATATGCGACCAAAGAGCCTGTGATCTCTAAATTTGGACCATCAAGTTTAATACTGCCATGAATAAATGTGCCAAATCACGCAATATGTTTACTAGTGACTTTTATGCCATCTCCATAAGAACAAGTGTTTGGGGCAGATATATAGCCTGGCCTCAAATAAATTTTGAAAAGAAATGCATGTAAACAAATAACACCCAGAATACTAGAGCATGGGAAAAAATAATACTACCTTGCAAAAGATCTTGGGATACTTGGCATCCTTGAGAAAACGCTAGACATCAGAGAACTTGTGGCACAAATTTAGATGTTGAAGTACTAAGAGGTGTCCCACCGGCCACCGCGTTGACCTTGAGAATGTAACACATTTCTTGGTGGTTTAATTGTCTGTCCCGGTGCCATGTGCCACAGAAATAGAACATGAGTGAAGGTAAACTGGTTGGAGTTTACAAAGAAGCACATCCTGAAATAGAAGGGAATTTTTATCCCACAACCCAAAAAGAGAAGACAGCGAAAGCAACCAAACAAGAGAGAAGCATCTCCAGTTCATCGTGTTTGACAGAGGAGAACAAGAGGCACATTCGATAGAAGAGAAAAAGAAAGAAATGGCCATTTTATCAGCCCAGATTCTCAATAACAGAGTTGAAGAAGATACAACCAACACCCGACAATCAACAAAGAAATGGCTTTGCAAAGAGCATAGCTCGTAGAAGTAACTCTAGACATGTTTTTTTTAAAGGACTCTAGACATGTTAGTACCACTACCACTAGATAGTTTTATTTGAGGTAGTCATTATTTTCCATATAACTTCATGAGTCTGAACACCATATGATAAGTTTGCTATAGAGGAGACAAACATGTACTCCCGCCGTCCCAAAATAAGTGACTCAACTTTGCACTAACTTTGTACTAGAGTTAGTACAAAGTTGAGTCACTTATTTCGGGATGGAGGGAGTATATCAATAAAAGCAACGGCGTCACGCCCTGATCAAGCATGACAGAAATCTTTAAGGAGTACCAGCAACCAAGAGCTTGAACTCACCGAGCACCCACAAACTATTTCTTGCATGCACTTTATCCTCTCCACATTCAGGCGGCTCTTGCCGTATCGAATACCGAAGCCTTTCTCCCACGAGTACAAGTTGTAGAAATCGTACGCCTCACCAACTGAGTCAAATGTAGTTCCAAACTTCCAATAGCCGGGATGATCACATTCTCAGTTGGGTGGTCAGCAAAACCCCTAACAGCCTTCTCAAATGCACTAATGCGATTGGGACAAGGTGTTCTGCTAGGTGCTGCAGCTCCAATCCTTAGCCTTTAGGAAACATGAGAACTACGATTTTAGCTTACAAGGATTCAGCAAGTTTCATGCCTGTCTAACCAGGCACGTGCAATCTCATGTTTTTAGAGACATCATTTCCCTTTGCAGAATGCTTTATCATTGCTTATCAATCTCTTATTAACCAGTTACTTTCCTAATTCAAAATGCTTTAGGATTGTTCATGCTTCATGTCCCAGCAGATTATTGATGGGTACAAGAAATCATTTCATAACTAAGCATACTGATTCATGTAATTCCACAATGCAAATTCCATTTTCGCAGGTGTACAACATATTTTTAGGTGCTGCTAGACAAAAATCTGGACGATCGGGACAGGCACTAACCTTTTGTTCCATCCAGGAGCCCGAGGGGTAATCTTCCCAGTTGACAGCTCCGAGCCCGCGGGGGAGCTCTCTCTCCTTTCTTCCACCGCTCCGCTTGCAGCCCAGAGCTGACCTTCCGCGCTCGCACCCGCCGGCACTACCTCCCCTGCACCCAGATCCGCTGCCATGGGTTCGCCCAATGGCGGTGCCTGCTCCAGCACACCCGCTTGCAGAACTTGTTTATCCACCGCCTCCTTATGGAACGGCGACCGTGCCCGCTTCACCACACCAACTGCTGCCGCGGGAGGCAGCAGTGTACTCTCGCCAACCTCCTCAAGGAAAGTAGATCTGATCCATAGTGAACCAAATCCGTTTCAATCAACTAATACGAGGCAGTTAGTGAAGCAGGTCAGGCTTGAGATAAGGGGAAATTTCACAAACCCGCGTATCGACTGCATCAGGAATTCCATGGCTTCTGGCCGCCGCCGCTCGTCGCCTCCACCGCTCAGTCTCCAACCCACAAAATGGAGAAGACACTAAACAATCATTCTGACGTCTGAGCCCCACCGACGGGAAAAAGGCAACGTCCTATACCACGGATCAGATGTGCGCCCACATTTCTGGGCCACGGCTCGCTTGTTCCAACCCAAACGTCCGTCCGCGCAACGGTTAAACCACGGCCCACCACACACCTGTAGCTCCTTCGTATTTCTGCACGGTGCCTATTTTCTAGCAGCCCATCACCTGATGTATAAACAAATGGCACAGATCCTCACGCACATATCAACGCCCACGATAAAGAGCTCATATGAGCTCGTGCCCAAAAACTCCACGTCCACATTCCACCCTCTTTGCTAGCTTCTCCCGCAGTCCTATTTTATAACAGAGATAACGTTTCGTTCCAGGTTGGGTCTTTCTAATGGGCCTGCATAAAACGATACATTACTTCCACACGATGTTCGAGCGAGCACAGAAAATACAGGAGCACGGGCTCCCCAATGCGTACAGCAGCGGCGCCGCCACGCGCGGCCGTTTCTCTCTGGCACTGGCGCCACCGCCCTACTCTCCTTCCCCTCCCCATCCGCCCCCTGTCTTTTGTGGCACCACCCCAAGCCTCCGGGACCTCCAACCTTCTGATGCCGATTTGGATTGAAGTCCGTGTTCCCGCAGCACAAGTGCTTCAACCTGAATCCATGGGGTGCCCGACCCGGATTTCAGATTGACTTGCTTCCATAAGAAGGAGCCCTCGGCCGGAATCTTCATTATCGCATCACATCGCAGCTTTCAAGAGTCCGCCCAATATTTTTGCCTCCGCTGAGTTCGCCGGAAGAACATCCACCGCCGGAGCGTGCTACACCTGAGCTGGAAGAACATCTGCCGTCCGAACGTGCTACACCACAGGTATGTATCAGCTTTTGCCAAATTATTCTGCAAAATTCTCATCTACAATCATAAAAAGCGGAGACGCGTGCCGCCTCTTCGGACATGCCACAACACCACCCCGCATGTATGAGGGCCCGGTACGACGCTCCAGTGGCATTGCTACCCCCCAGGGCCCCCGTCCCGGCTAACCCTGTAGCGTTTGACCACGGGATCTAGCCCTTTGACTTTGCACGGACGGGCTTTGACCAGTGGACCTCTCCACCCGGTTGTGTTAGGTCGGCCCAGAGGAACACTTTGGAGCAACATCCGGGCCAAACCCACAGCTACATCCACTCCGTGTAGACCCGACGCGTCCGTTTCCCCCCTCCAGGTGCCGGCGGCGGCGGCGTCCGTGAGGGGGGGGGCACACCCCGGAGACGCGTGCTGGGCGTTTGCAACCGCCTCAACACTTCCAGATTTGTGAGAGGCCGCCTACGCAAGATTTGACGGTATGCTAGCCCCCGGAGGCCGCCGGCCACAGTCGTAGACGTGCGAAGAGCAATCCGCGTAGAGGGAAGTGTTCAGATACTTCTCCATCACAAAAAATTATGAAAAATTACCATCAGTCCTATAGCACATGTGCCCACGTTGTGTAAAAAACTCATGATTTTATCGCGCTCCAAGTATTTAATAATATTCACGCTGCATCGTTACCGCAGAACGTCTACTACCGTTTCATTGCCGTCCGTGAGGGGGGCCACAACCCGGAGACGCGTGCCGCCTCTTCGGACATGCCACAACACCACCCCGCATGTATGAGGGCCCGGTACGACGCTCCGGTGGCATTGCTACCCCCCAGGGCCCCCGTCCCGGCTAACCCTGTAGCGTTTGACCACGGGATCTAGCCCTTTGACTTTGCACGGACGGGCTTTGACCAGTGGACCTCTCCACCCGGTTGTGTTAGGTCGGCCCAGAGGAACACTTTGGAGCAACATCCGGGCCAAACCCACAGCTACATCCACTCCGTGTAGACCCGACGCGTCCGTTTCCCCCCTCCAGGTGCCGGCGGCGGCGGCGTCCGTGAGGGGGGGGGGCACACCCCGGAGACGCGTGCTGGGCGTTTGCAACCGCCTCAACACTTCCAGATTTGTGAGAGGCCGCCTACGCAAGATTTGACGGTATGCTAGCCCCCGGAGGCCGCCGGCCACAGTCGTAGACGTGCGAAGAGCAATCCGCGTAGAGGGAAGTGTTCAGATACTTCTCCATCACAAAAAATTATGAAAAATTACCATCAGTCCTATAGCACATGTGCCCACGTTGTGTAAAAAACTCATGATTTTATCGCGCTCCAAGTATTTAATAATATTCACGCTGCATCGTTACCGCAGAACGTCTACTACCGTTTCATTGCCGTCCGTGAGGGGGGCCACAACCCGGAGACGCGTGCCGCCTCTTCGGACATGCCACAACACCACCCCGCATGTATGAGGGCCCGGTACGACGCTCCGGTGGCATTGCTACCCCCCAGGGCCCCCGTCCCGGCTAACCCTGTAGCGTTTGACCACGGGATCTAGCCCTTTGACTTTGCACGGACGGGCTTTGACCAGTGGACCTCTCCACCCGGTTGTGTTAGGTCGGCCCAGAGGAACACTTTGGAGCAACATCCGGGCCAAACCCACAGCTACATCCACTCCGTGTAGACCCGACGCGTCCGTTTCCCCCCTCCAGGTGCCGGCGGCGGCGGCGTCCGTGAGGGGGGGGGCACACCCCGGAGACGCGTGCTGGGCGTTTGCAACCGCCTCAACACTTCCAGATTTGTGAGAGGCCGCCTACGCAAGATTTGACGGTATGCTAGCCCCCGGAGGCCGCCGGCCACAGTCGTAGACGTGCGAAGAGCAATCCGCGTAGAGGGAAGTGTTCAGATACTTCTCCATCACAAAAAATTATGAAAAATTACCATCAGTCCTATAGCACATGTGCCCACGTTGTGTAAAAAACTCATGATTTTATCGCGCTCCAAGTATTTAATAATATTCACGCTGCATCGTTACCGCAGAACGTCTACTACCGTTTCATTGCCGTCCGTGAGGGGGGCCACAACCCGGAGACGCGTGCCGCCTCTTCGGACATGCCACAACACCACCCCGCATGTATGAGGGCCCGGTACGACGCTCCGGTGGCATTGCTACCCCCCAGGGCCCCCGTCCCGGCTAACCCTGTAGCGTTTGACCACGGGATCTAGCCCTTTGACTTTGCACGGACGGGCTTTGACCAGTGGACCTCTCCACCCGGTTGTGTTAGGTCGGCCCAGAGGAACACTTTGGAGCAACATCCGGGCCAAACCCACAGCTACATCCACTCCGTGTAGACCCGACGCGTCCGTTTCCCCCCTCCAGGTGCCGGCGGCGGCGGCGTCCGTGAGGGGGGGGGCACACCCCGGAGACGCGTGCTGGGCGTTTGCAACCGCCTCAACACTTCCAGATTTGTGAGAGGCCGCCTACGCAAGATTTGACGGTATGCTAGCCCCCGGAGGCCGCCGGCCACAGTCGTAGACGTGCGAAGAGCAATCCGCGTAGAGGGAAGTGTTCAGATACTTCTCCATCACAAAAAATTATGAAAAATTACCATCAGTCCTATAGCACATGTGCCCACGTTGTGTAAAAAACTCATGATTTTATCGCGCTCCAAGTATTTAATAATATTCACGCTGCATCGTTACCGCAGAACGTCTACTACCGTTTCATTGCCGTCCGTGAGGGGGGCCACAACCCGGAGACGCGTGCCGCCTCTTCGGACATGCCACAACACCACCCCGCATGTATGAGGGCCCGGTACGACGCTCCGGTGGCATTGCTACCCCCAGGGCCCCCGTCCCGGCTAACCCTGTAGCGTTTGACCACGGGATCTAGCCCTTTGACTTTGCACGGACGGGCTTTGACCAGTGGACCTCTCCACCCGGTTGTGTTAGGTCGGCCCAGAGGAACACTTTGGAGCAACATCCGGGCCAAACCCACAGCTACATCCACTCCGTGTAGACCCGACGCGTCCGTTTCCCCCCTCCAGGTGCCGGCGGCGGCGGCGTCCGTGAGGGGGGGGGCACACCCCGGAGACGCGTGCTGGGCGTTTGCAACCGCCTCAACACTTCCAGATTTGTGAGAGGCCGCCTACGCAAGATTTGACGGTATGCTAGCCCCCGGAGGCCGCCGGCCACAGTCGTAGACGTGCGAAGAGCAATCCGCGTAGAGGGAAGTGTTCAGATACTTCTCCATCACAAAAAATTATGAAAAATTACCATCAGTCCTATAGCACATGTGCCCACGTTGTGTAAAAAACTCATGATTTTATCGCGCTCCAAGTATTTAATAATATTCACGCTGCATCGTTACCGCAGAACGTCTACTACCGTTTCATTGCCGTCCGTGAGGGGGGCCACAACCCGGAGACGCGTGCCGCCTCTTCGGACATGCCACAACACCACCCCGCATGTATGAGGGCCCGGTACGACGCTCCGGTGGCATTGCTACCCCCAGGGCCCCCGTCCCGGCTAACCCTGTAGCGTTTGACCACGGGATCTAGCCCTTTGACTTTGCACGGACGGGCTTTGACCAGTGGACCTCTCCACCCGGTTGTGTTAGGTCGGCCCAGAGGAACACTTTGGAGCAACATCCGGGCCAAACCCACAGCTACATCCACTCCGTGTAGACCCGACGCGTCCGTTTCCCCCCTCCAGGTGCCGGCGGCGGCGGCGTCCGTGAGGGGGGGGGCACACCCCGGAGACGCGTGCTGGGCGTTTGCAACCGCCTCAACACTTCCAGATTTGTGAGAGGCCGCCTACGCAAGATTTGACGGTATGCTAGCCCCCGGAGGCCGCCGGCCACAGTCGTAGACGTGCGAAGAGCAATCCGCGTAGAGGGAAGTGTTCAGATACTTCTCCATCACAAAAAATTATGAAAAATTACCATCAGTCCTATAGCACATGTGCCCACGTTGTGTAAAAAACTCATGATTTTATCGCGCTCCAAGTATTTAATAATATTCACGCTGCATCGTTACCGCAGAACGTCTACTACCGTTTCATTGCCGTCCGTGAGGGGGGCCACAACCCGGAGACGCGTGCCGCCTCTTCGGACATGCCACAACACCACCCCGCATGTATGAGGGCCCGGTACGACGCTCCGGTGGCATTGCTACCCCCCAGGGCCCCCGTCCCGGCTAACCCTGTAGCGTTTGACCACGGGATCTAGCCCTTTGACTTTGCACGGACGGGCTTTGACCAGTGGACCTCTCCACCCGGTTGTGTTAGGTCGGCCCAGAGGAACACTTTGGAGCAACATCCGGGCCAAACCCACAGCTACATCCACTCCGTGTAGACCCGACGCGTCCGTTTCCCCCCTCCAGGTGCCGGCGGCGGCGGCGTCCGTGAGGGGGGGGGCACACCCCGGAGACGCGTGCTGGGCGTTTGCAACCGCCTCAACACTTCCAGATTTGTGAGAGGCCGCCTACGCAAGATTTGACGGTATGCTAGCCCCCGGAGGCCGCCGGCCACAGTCGTAGACGTGCGAAGAGCAATCCGCGTAGAGGGAAGTGTTCAGATACTTCTCCATCACAAAAAATTATGAAAAATTACCATCAGTCCTATAGCACATGTGCCCACGTTGTGTAAAAAACTCATGATTTTATCGCGCTCCAAGTATTTAATAATATTCACGCTGCATCGTTACCGCAGAACGTCTACTACCGTTTCATTGCCGTCCGTGAGGGGGGCCACAACCCGGAGACGCGTGCCGCCTCTTCGGACATGCCACAACACCACCCCGCATGTATGAGGGCCCGGTACGACGCTCCGGTGGCATTGCTACCCCCAGGGCCCCCGTCCCGGCTAACCCTGTAGCGTTTGACCACGGGATCTAGCCCTTTGACTTTGCACGGACGGGCTTTGACCAGTGGACCTCTCCACCCGGTTGTGTTAGGTCGGCCCAGAGGAACACTTTGGAGCAACATCCGGGCCAAACCCACAGCTACATCCACTCCGTGTAGACCCGACGCGTCCGTTTCCCCCCTCCAGGTGCCGGCGGCGGCGGCGTCCGTGAGGGGGGGGGCACGCCCC